>NC_053403.1:6191447-6491447 GCF_016859285.1 Xiphias gladius | reverse complement strand
CTCTGAAAGTGGTGAATTTAGTTTAATGGAGGCTGTGTAAAAGTCAGTAATACTGGCGGTTGGCAGCGTTCTTGGAGAACTTAAAGGAGAAATAGCAATTTTGAGAAATGCAATTTTTCGCCTTTTTGCCAAGCGTTAGTTGATAAGATTGATACCCTTCTCGTGTTTGGGCAGTAAATACGGACGCACAGGCAACCTAATGGTTAAGGCACATACCACGTGACTTCAACATCCGCGGTTTGACTCCCGGCCGGGGGACCCTTGTGGCATGTCATACCCCTCTCTCTCTCTGCCCTTGTTCCTGCCTCTGTCTCTGTACTGTAAACTGTCAAATAAAGGGTAAATGCTATGCTGAGGTAAGTTAGCCGGCTTCTGGCTTCAGAGTCATACCTACCATACAGACACTATGAGAGTGGTAGCGATCCTCTCATCTAACTCCCAACAGGAGAGCGAATAAGCACATTTCCCGAAAAGCTGAACCTTCCCTTGTAAGTTTCCCACCGCGACAAGCCTAACTTTCCCCTCTGCGACAAAACTAAATGCACTTTTGACAGTTTAGAGTGAAGTTGCAGACTGTGCCACTGGTAAGCCATATGCAGCTTCTATTAAATATACAGCAAGACTAATATTTGAGGTAAGTAAATGGTTGTATAATTCATTCTTGCCTATGCTGGATTTTAACCATTAGCCCAGCATTGGACATTTCTACCTCCATCACTCAGGCACATGACGGAAATATTTTGTGTGCGTTTGCTCGCTTCTGAGGCGCTGACATATCAAATTCTCAGCCACATGTCGGAAATGTCAAAACTCAGTGGTTCTGTGTGACAGAAAACTTAATCCATCAGTACCATATTTTTATAGATGTACCCCCATGGCTATGCTGTATTTGCTTCTCCAGCTGTGATTGTTTTTTTTTTGTTTTCTTTCGTCGTTGGTTCGTGCACTGTTTGACAATTTCTTACTGTATTTTCAGTGATCATGAGCTGAGCTGCAGTTTATCATGAAAATGTCGGTTTTTAAAAGGTGCTATGTGTAGTATTCTCCAAGTGAAGAAGATGCATTACTGTTAATCTCGGACCATGGATGTGACAGGTCACACATTACCTCTGGTGATCTACTCAATGTTCCTATGTTTCACTATAAACATTTAGTGACTCTTGATTTGCTCATGAATCCTGGAAAAGGCCCTTTTGCGGCCAGATGAAGTCGGCTTACTTTTGCTTCTTTATTTGCAGACCGGTAGCTGAGTAATCAGAAGCAACAGGGGGAAGATAATCAGATTTGCTGCTATGAAGCAGCTTACACTGACTATGAAGCGTGGCACATATGTAATTCTATTAGGCAGTGTAATATTTAGTGAAAATGCTACACATGATACCTTTGAGTGAAAGAAGTATTATGATTTTTCTCATGGTAAAGACGTAAAGAAATTTGTCCAATTGTGATTTTTTTTTTTTTTTTTCTTTCAGGTGTCTTATACTGAATATGTGTTTTTAAAAAAAAAAAATTCTGGGAAAAAAGTACAAACACGAACACTGCAGTTTTATGAATTTATCATGTATTTTAAGCTTTATTAAAAGTGTATACTCATTGTGGGCGGTGTTTTCAGTAATGTTTGGATTTTGTTAATTTATTACCTAAATGTTGAAATATTTAACTTTTAAAACATGACACTTGGTACAAACATACAGTATATATTTAAATATGATACTTTGCATGTGCACTAACTGTGTTGGATTAAACTGCATTAAGTTGAAATAAAATGGGTTTGATGCCCAAAATGTCTTTCCTTTTTTATTGGCATCCGACAGTGTGACTTTATTGGTTTAAAAAAAAAAAAAAGTGGGATTTCAGCAGAGAGGTGTAGTGACATTGGCTTTAGAGAAAGAGATGAAAAACCAGGTGAAAGTCCTCATGATATATGGCACATTTTGACAGGGTGGCTGCTACACTATGGACTCCACGGTGGTAACTCAATTTAGTTGATTCAGGTTGATTTGTTTTCTGTTGGGACATTTCTCATCCTTCATTATCATGAAATATTAAACTAGGGTAAGATTGCACCTACACGAGTGCCCATGCAACCTTTAGGCCTTAAATTATATTAACTAAATGCGTTTTAAGTATTAGAATGTTTTACATTCTTACTTAAGTTATATGAAGACTTACTTTTCCAACACACAGTGGCCGATATCTGCGTTGCTTAAATTCTTGGATCACTACAGAATAATGTTAGCAATACAAGACGAGGAAATGTACTTTTCATTATACTGTATATGTTTTTAGAAACTCTGTTTGAATTTTTGATACGTAACAATACAATTTTTGTATTATCCACTTTTTAATTTTTGTCGTATGATATACTATAGTTTCAGAGGTATCATTGTGTTGAGTTGGAAAAAGGTGGCTTTCATTTTGGTTTTTTAAATTGGACCTAAAGTGTAAATGCAAATCATATTAGAAGATTTTTTTTAAACATTAATTTTGACTTTGGAGCCTTGCACGTGCCCTTCGATTAACGGTTATATCCAATTTGGCAACTATTTACTTTAACTCCCCCTATTTAGCATTTATAAGCAGTATATAAGCATTTAATATACACTGTAATATAGTGGTAAGCAGATGTAAGTGTTTATTAATGTATTTGTCAACAACTATAACTCATATGTGGAGGCTCGTGTATAAACAGATACTGAATGGCAATATAGTAAAATACAGTTGTAATAATATGAAATATGTCTTTGGACACTTTAAAATGTCCTTACAGATGCCTACAACTGTATTATAGTGTTTTATAAGCCATTTAGTTCATGTTTGTACACTGCTTATGATTGCTAGCTAGGGAGACTTAAAGTAATGCGTTACAGTTTCCCCTACTTCCGTAGGAAATCGAAAGACCAGACATCGGCAAGTTTTCTGTTATTCACCCGAAATCCAGCGTGCTTTCCCTGCTGCTTGCATAAATCCTCCAGCAGCCTTTATGCAGCCTGTCGATATGCATCATCCCTCTTGAACAAACACATCCTGATAAGAGAACACTAGATGCGGATCAGGAAATGGGATGACACATTTATGCAAAATAACGCCTTTGTGGCGATAGGCTAAAGCACATAAATTCTGAGAACCCCATCTCGATGGGCATCGTTACAGGTTTCGGGGTGTGAGCAGGGTTCTCACATTTAGCCAGTGGCAAAATAAAAGCTGCTGTGTCGTGGAGATGATTTTAGTTGACGTGATTCAGCAGAGGTGTGTGTGCACAAGTGCAGAGGAACAGGAGGAAGATTTTCTATCTTACAGAGTCGTTCTTACAAAGACAAGAAATTAAAAAAGACTTTACAAAAGCTCTTAAAACTCTACAAATCATCATTTTTAAAATCTTCAATAATTTGTTCATTATCAGTTGGCCTGTCTGCCAAGTGTGACTCGGCTATATCAGTGTAACTTTAACTCCTTTCTTTTTTCAAACGCCAATACCACACATCTTAAAAGCACGTTGCTTGGGAACACAAAGCACCAGGTCACGCTTACACTCCCTCACTATTATGTATCACAACACGCTTCCCTGCAAGGAGTGCACTGCGCAGACATGAGACTAGATATCTGACAGGTCCTTTTCTTTATATTCCTGTGTAGCTTTGGACCTTGCTAACATTAATACTGGGTTTGATAGAGTGTTTCACCGCTATCTTTGTATCCTCCACTGGAATTAAGTTGTTGTGAAGGTAGCCAAGGTATGGGAAATGCAGGGTATCAGCTCAAAACATGTTAAGTTGTACATTTACATGAATATCAAGGGTTGTTTTCATTTGTAAACTGTCTTTTTAAGTTTTAAGGTTTGAGGCTTCAACCCTAAAACTTCTTAGCAACATAATCAATTAATGCTTAATTAATGTATTAAGCATATTACAGACTCATGGGGCCATGAGTGACTTATCACCATAAAGCTGTTGTAACAATAAAAATGCAGAGATAACATTTGCATTTTTAGATTCATCTCACTAGTGACGCTGTATCAATGCAAGAGGCAGGGAGGTTGTTTGTTGTTACCTCAATCAAAATGGTTTATCATCTCTAGAGAGAGTCGAAGTGAAAACGGAACATCTGGGTTTTTAGACGGCAGAGATTACAGCTAAAGAATTGGAAAAAATACTTTAGAAGACAGCTTTGGTGAATTGTATGGATATGGACGAAACCCAGCTAAGAGAAGGTCAGTGCCCGCGCTGCCTTGCTTGTAAATTTCAGTGGAAGCTGTAGTTTTTTCTGTGTACACAAGGAAATCGCTTAACTTACCACAAAGGTTTGAATTTAAAATAGCAAGGGCTGTAGTGGATGGAGATTTGTCTTAGAGTATGGAAAGTAAACCTCAGGAACACCCTTAATCTTTTCATAAAGACCAAAGAAAGAAATGCTGAATGAGAGATTGCCCTGAGTCACAGAAGCTAGTGGAGCAGAGGCGAGTCCGGGCGTGATGTCCTGGCTCTCCACGGGGGCCATTTTAGGACTCCCAGCTCTTCGGGCTCAGCTCTACTGTACATCATCAAACTTGGCTCAGCCTTTATCAATCTGAGCAATTTCTTTAGCAGCCTAACGTGTACTTTGAACTTAATGCTGACATGCTAACACAAGCATTCTGATACGGTAGAGACGTGTTAACTGGTTTTCGGTGGAATCTTTGGTGAACCTGTTAACAAACAGCTGCCTAATCACACGTCCAGCACACATACGCGCAGCATTCATCTGCAGTCATGTTTTTGTCTGCCTGATGAATGTAAGCCCAATATTCACTTACACTTTAAGATCTATTTTCCACCAACTCCCGAGGTAAATATTTGGCTCTTTAGCTGCTAAATGCTCCACTAGCACGTTCACCCACTGGTTGCTAATGCTAAGTTTGTCAGTGTGAAGTTTCGTCCTGGGCAGGTGCTGAACAAGAAGTTGAAATACAATTAGATGCACTGTAGAGCTGACTGGAACTGCAGAGTCAGGTGTTATTCTCATTTTTAATATTCACATATTGATTTGTGCAGCTTTAATGTTAGCATGTAAATATACTTACAGTTAGCATATCTGTACCAAGATTCAGGCCAGTCCATCTGCTAGTTGTTGAGACACAGTATTTCACTCTGGACCAGACTGGTGGACTGATAGACTGACCAAGTGACATTTCCATCGCTACAGAGAAAGATGAAAGCGAATTTCGAACCAGTTTCGAGGTCAAAGTGGTAGTAGCGAGTAGTTCCTTTGCTACTAATCAAGTTTATTCTTACAGATATTATGTGTATGACCAACAGTTCTGTAAATTGCCACCCAACCATCGATCTTTAGAAGGATGGTGGGGATGGCTGGATGGATGGCTGCTTAAATTGCGTCCCTGCTGCTTTCATGTTGCAGCTGGACACATGGGATGTCCCTGTTCTCCAGAGACCATATGGATATGTGTGTGTGTTGCCGCAGCAGATGGATTACCACCCCTCTTTTCGGAACGCAATCCGTTTCACAGGTGGGAGCTAAAACCTGCCCTTTGAAGGAGAGACAAGATCCACCGCTGCGATTACAGGACACACAAAGCCGATGTGATTCCAGCATACTCGGACACACTCTCCATCTGTATGCAAATGAGACTACAGACAGTACATATGAGAAGGAGATGTGCTTTTTAACCTTTGACAACCTTTTTCTTCTTCTTTATCTTTATTGTAAATCTATGTCTTTTGTAGACAATACTAGAGTTAATTTTTTACTGTTGGGCACGTAGCAGTTTATTTAGCCATTGCAGGCTAAATGCCTTGTTCACAGACATTTAAGATAGATTTCTCAGCTGAGGAGATGTTTACGGTACATCACAACCATTCGGACTGTTGTAAAAAGTCATTCAAACAAGGGGTACGCAACTTTTTCGACTCGTCAACTTAAAGATAAGCTGTGTCTATTCAGGACCAACTCTGTGAGACTGTACTTACATTACATTAGTTTTGCGGGTATCTAGTCACAAACCAGATAGAACAAAAGTTATGGGTTAAGGTAATTTATCATAATTCATTAGGTCAGTAGTTGTCAAGACACACTCAAAACTGCAAATGTGAACCTCAGGGTGGCTCTAGAGGAAAAGTCAGGTGATGCCCAAAGTCGGTAGGATTCGTCATCTGGGAACCATGAATGTCTGTACTAAATGTTCTGCCAATCCATCCAACAGCTGTTGAGATATTTCAGTCTGGAAGTGGTGGGCCGACAGATCGACAGACCAAAACGGCCATCCATAAAGCCATGCCGCTAGCATGACTAAAAAGCAAAGATCAGTGAAAAGTCTGAAAAAAATAACTTTTCAGTTAGTCATCTTGCAGCTCCTCAGATCCATCCTATGGCTGACCCCAAAGTTGGGAACATCAGCAAACACAGCTGAAGCTCCTGATCAGATCAAGTGATCCATCATTTATTTTTTAAATATACTTTTTCACCAAACCTACATTTGAAATTACTACAAGATGTTCTGCTCAAATGCCCTCAACTCTTGAACATTAGGTCATGACCTTGGATTAACATGGCATTGTGCTTTGAGGAAGAGCAGAGGAGCGACCGGTTCAAACTGATAAAGAGTCCTAGATAGGAACCAGGTGAATAACCACAACCTGTTTCTGTTTTAAAGGGTCAATATCGAGCTGGCCATAAAGGTTTTTGCTACACTTTTTTTTTTTTGTTTTTGAACACTGTGAGTCCTTGTGCAGCATCTGCCGGGCCTTATCAGCGACGTATATTTACGAGGGGTCCTGGGCTGCGCATGCTGGGATGGATTTGAGGATTTAGAGCAAGTCTCCCCTTAGGTATCTCCATATGTGGAAGGAGGCAAATGGGAAAGTCTTATCTGCCATTTTAACACTGACAGGAAAGAAATCTAAACAACATACCAAATATCCTCTTTAATCATGTCTTTTAATCAGTGATTTATAGTAGGTAATCTGAGCATCATATGTCATCTCTTGCAGTCAGAACCAAAAGAAACAATAACTTAAGTTCAAAGGTCTTAAGAATGCAGCCCTTGCAGCTTTTTCCTCCTCAAACACATGTTCAGCGTTGGAGATAATGCCGAGGCTGAATTTGTGACAACAGAGTATTCATTGTTACCGGGTCATCGCACAGAATACATATTTATTTTGTTGTCACGTCTCAATATCTAAAAGGTTAAATGGGGACTGTCACTACAAAACCGGTTCCAAAGTATAAACAAGAAGAGCAAGAAATACTATGAAGTGTCATTAACTTGCCCAGCTGGTTAACATTGTAACTGTGTTTTTCCGTTGTTAATCATTCTTGTGTGTCTTCGTCTATGCGTGTGTTCGTGTGACTGTTTCCCTGTTCACCCAGTGTTACTGAAACCACACTATGCATTTCCAGTTGGTTTGGAAGTGTCTGTCACTTTTCAACTCCTCTCAACGGTAACATATCAAAACAGACTGGCACATACTGTATGAAATCCAAGCTCTCCGCATGAGAAAACACAAACGCATGCAGTACTATCAGCAGAGCAGAACATAAGGGTATGAGAGCAGTACACTGCGGTGTCAGTGGTGACTACATGTCTCATCTTATCGCAGCGGGGATGCCCTTTCCACACACTTGATAGCTCAGTCAACCGAGGGAACTGCAGGAAAAACCTGGGTAACTGAAGACACTGTGGCAATGAGTTTTGTTGTTGATAAACCGCTAATTTGTCCAGAGTATTGGTAGAAGAAGGCCGGTAAAATCGTAACGACGGGTTAACGATGTGAAAAATGTCTTAAAAGGGAACTCATGAGGTTGTATTTTCGATCTGTGGAGTCAAGTAATGCAATATGCTCGGTGTTCAAATGGTTTAGTGCTAGCTAGCTTCATACATCTTCTGGTGGGCACTTGGCAGTTCAACTGGTGCAAATTTACAATGCTTTCCCTAGCTGATGAGCTATACTGTACCAGCCACACTCTTGAGCCTGACTCGGTAATGATCACTAGGGTGACTCACAACCATTTTGACTGCTGTAAAGGCTGTGTTTATTGTAGTATGGCTGTGGTT
Organism: Xiphias gladius; assembly: GCF_016859285.1. NCBI lineage: Eukaryota > Metazoa > Chordata > Actinopteri > Istiophoriformes > Xiphiidae > Xiphias > Xiphias gladius. The sequence continues at coordinate 6,483,400 of NC_053403.1, read as the reverse complement.
GGTTTGTTGTAGTTTGGAGCAAAATTAAAATGGTCCTTGTGTTGCTATGTGACGGTCAGAGAAAATGAATGCTGCATTGTTAAAAATGGTGGATGGTTTTGTATTTTTTTTGCATTTAAACATTACAACAGACAAACAAGCAGACAACAACAAAAAAAAAAAAACTGTTAAGAAATGTTGAATATGACTTCTCGAGTGAAATTTTGAAAAGTATCAGTATATCAACCTGAACTCAGAGCTACAGTATCAAAACATGTCCGCTTAGGAAGCCATTGAAAATAATAAGAATAAAAGAACATGGTGAACACAACCTCACTTGAAAGCAAAGGTTAGCCCTGATCCAAGACCATCACAGTCCTGAGTGGCCACCTCCAGTTGCTGGTTTCACAAAGATACGTTAGACTGGTCTGTAGGGTTAGGCCAGTATTAACTTCACTCTTCAATGAGTCTAATGCAAGATAGAGAGTTTTACATATATGAAAACTTACTTTTAGCCTAAAAAAAAAATCAGCCACCCTACCCCCAGGCTAACTCAGAATTTACAGCGCGATTGTATTTTCCTGGTAACAGTCAGTGACGCCTGCTGGCCAGCAGCCTCAAGCAACAAAAAAAAGAGAAAGACATGGCTCATAATTTGTTGTTTTCTAACAATGTTGAGAATTAAGTAATAGTTTTTAGCCAATGCCGTAACCTTTTAGAAATACACACCAGTAGGAAAAATTTCAGTCATTTCTGTTTGTGCTGTGAAACTATCCTGAGTCTGACTGACGAGTTAGCAGTACTGCCACATTAAGAAACCACAGCTCCGCTACATGTCTGTACTGTGCTGAGAGTTTATGCAAATTGATGTTTTTTGTATTGTTACAATCTTCGCTGAATTTTCCCAATAAAATGCCCCTGTAACTTTAGAACTTTGGCACAAGGCAAACATTTTCTGCTGGAACTGAATGGAGCTCTGTGGTTTAATGTGGCTGCCATGTTTGTAATGGTCAGCCATGTTTTGTGGTTTGAAAAAAAATCTTAATTTATCCAGAACACATATAGTGGAGAAGTACACAGCTTTGTGCCACAGATGAATTTAGACGTCTGTCTAAATTTCGACTTTTAGTTTGTCTATAAATCACTCAACAGCTCAAAAGAATTCAATAAAGATGGAGGCTAATGGAGGACGCTCGTCTTAGTTGGATTAAAGTCGGGTTTTTACTTCCACCTGGCATTGTTTCTTTCCACTTTAAAAGTTGCTAAGAAGAAATTTTATGAGCCTATAAATGTCCAGTCTGCAGGGATCCTGGATCAGGGCTAAATATGTGTGCTCGTCTCAAGCCATCTTGGTAAGGTAGTTAGTGATCTTAATTAGCCATTAGTTTAGTTTTGCTGTCACACAGCTCAGATTATATTACATGAAATTTCTCCTTTGCGCTGGCACATTGAACTTTGGCTTCTATTGTGCTGCTGCTACTGCACTGTCACCAGCCAACAACATTGCTGCTGATGAGGTAGTTTATTCTTTTTTAAGACTGTACTCACCAGCATTTGCATAGTGACCATACAGTGTTATGGTTTTTATTAGTCAGTGTGCTGGAAAAACTACACTCCTCTAACAGTTTCCCCATTAAACTATGGGTAGGGATTTCTTCAGCGGATAAACACAACTTTAACTCTGGTTACATCACATTTCACATTTTATCATTTGAATAGTGAAGGAAGTGAGCTATGCATACATGGTTCCCATCGGGGAGAAGGCATGTTTTTATCTGAACTGCTGAGGCCCGATATCTTGATTTGTTTAAAGTGCTGAAGACAAATAACCGTGACATCCTCAGTTCACTTCTGGCCATCGATTTCGCTCTCTCTCCCCTTTTGGTCTGCAGCGTCAACCATCAAATACAGATAATAAAAAAAAATTAAAATAATTGTTAGAGCCACCTATTGAATCTCAAATTATGTCTTCAGTAAACCCAAGAAAAATGATGTCACGATACTGGATGCTAAGTTAGACTGACACGTTACCATTTTAAACCTAATAGGTAAGATGGTACCTTTGGAGTTCTACAATCCAACATACTGTGATAGGAGTGTAGCACCTGTCCAACTCTATACAGACGATAACTTTATTGCACAAAATTTGTTGTTGGCCAATCCAAACAGGAATAAGAAAAAAATAGTTGCTTTTCTCTTGTTGGAGCTTTTTTTGCTTTTCAAAAATAGCCTGAAAACACCAGGGGGGTGGTTATCAATTTCACAACCTAGACGGCATTTTCAGTTCTATTTGTTGTTTATTTCTTTGCCTGGATATAACCTACTGAGTAAAGACTAAAAAGACTTCAGTGTTCAACACCAGAATAGGACAAAGCAGTATTATTATTCCATTATTTTACATAATGATCATCATTAGATAGCTTCTGTTGAAGCTTTTCGCCGAATAACTTCCTCTCAAGGAAGCTCCAGGCCGGTAAACAAGTTTGGTCAATGATGCTGAACCCTGGAGGTCACCAATCGAGGGCATTAATTATTCAAAGCCCCTTTTAAAAGACATGTGTGTTTGGATTAATCCACAAGGGAAATAAACTGCTATTAAACAGTGCTGTTTATACATGGTCCACGAGGACGGGCCTCCATAATATTGCTTTGAGATGAGGCTTAAATACATTCATCGATCCATCTGCCCTGTGGAAAACACACAGATCCACAGTGTTTTCGCTAAATATTTAGAATTCGGTATCCTGTGGCTTAACCATTAGAGGAAGACACAATTAAAAGCCAAAAGACATCAGCACATGAGCATCATCTCGGTAGCCAGTGTGGTGAGATAGTCATTAGAGCTTAATGAAAAACAATAAGTCTCAACCTTGACCCATGCCGTCACCATCAGCACCCCCCCCCAACGCCATCAGACACACACACACACACACACACACACACACACACACACACACACACACACACACACACACACACACACACACACACACACACACACTGAGTCCCCAAAAGATGCTTAAAGATAAAAGGGGAGTCCACCCGTCAGCCGTATGTACAGAGACTGGAGATCTGAAAGGAGAAAAGCCATGAAAAATGGATGAGAGAAGAAATCCACTTCACCTCCCCCCTGGAGGCTGGTAAACCCCCCACAGTGCTCCCACTCATAATCCCTTCTCCTCCTGCACACACACACTCCTCTCTCTGTGCCTCACACACACATGCATGTGGTGTATGCAAACAGGAAGACAAGGTAGGCACACACCACCAGAGGCCCTTTGGTAGGCATTATATTCAGGAGATACTACAGTTTGGTGCTATTTTAGATTAATATTAGTCTTTTAATGACATATTAGATATCATCCAAGGCTAATGTGAAAAGGCACAGCTTTGTAAAACTGTCTAAAATTTAAAATTACAATTTCAATTGTTATCATTTTGCATATTTTCTTTAGTTGCAAAGATTTTCAGGTCAGGTTTTTGTTGATGAATTCCTTATATAAAGGCAACATGTATCCAGGTTCCTCTGGTGGATCACTCAGGCTGAAAGAGACGCTTAATAAATTTTCATTAGTTCAGTGGGGACGCTCGTATTAGTGAACCATTGTGGTCTAAATGCTTGTACATAGGCAGTTCCACCCTGACACCGAAAAAGCTGAAAGAACAGTTGTGGGCTAAGCGCCGAACGCTTTCAATCTAATGGGCATGGAAATGAATTTTTGCTCTTGTTGATTATCAGGCTGCCTACGCGAAGGCAGACAGGACCAGAGTCCACAGCCGTGTTAGCATCTCTGTGAGGCTGTACTTTGTGTTAAATGCCAACATCAGCATGCTAACATGCGCTCAGTGACCACGCTAACATGCGGTGTGTTTAGCAGGTGTAATGTTTACCATGTTCACCATCTTAGTTTATCCTGTCAGCATGCAGACATTTGCTAATAGGTACTAAACACAAAGCACCGCTCTGGCTGATGGGAAATTCATTAGTTTTAAAGGGTATTTGGCCATAAACACAGTACTGGACACCTGATGGTGGCGTTAGAGGAAAAGTCAGGGGATCACCAGTGTCAGTAGGCTTCCCCCTCTGGGTACCATGAATGTCTGCACACAAATTCATGGAAGTCCATCCAAAAGTTGTTGGGATATTTCAGTTTGGACCAAAATTGTGGATTGACGGACTGACAGCCATTGCTATCCCTGGGGGCGCGCTGCTAGTGCGGCTAAAAAACCCGTATGTGACACAAACATACTGCATACTCTTACACATTGTTCCTTCACCACCTGAGGCCCTTTTACGAGCTGTGATCCAACTTAAGGCACTCGCAGGCACCGGTGACAGCGTGTGAAACGTTCCAGTCGAGGCGGCTGCAGCGGCTCAGGCTATCTGCCGTCTCCTTCAAGGCCTATCTGATGGGGCTGGCAGTCGCCTGACGGGAAGGAGACAGAGAAATGGGGGGGGGGGGGCTGCTGTCACACACACTTTGACTGGCAGCTTCTCTCTCTTGTTGGGCTTGTCACACAGCAAGTGAGGTGTCTCCTGGGAGCATGTTGAATTTCTCTTACACCTCAGCAGGGATGTTAAAGAAAAAAAACTTGGTCTCGTTGTCATAGCTTTGGCCTGTGTAGGCTGGAATTATACCGGGCTGCCCACTATCTTTGCCCAGTTTAAAGCTGGTTAGCGGAGCACTGATAAGTGCAACGTTTGGCTAACGTAATATATACGTATCTTAGCCAACAATACGACTATTTAAAAAAGGCGTAATTTCCCTTTAATGACCTTAAAACAATCTAATATTAATTGCAATCAAAACCCGTTATATATAGTTGATGAAAGCTTTTTACATGGAAGAAATAGCTTACAACAACTCACGATATTATGCTGTTACTGTAGGTCAAAGCAATTATTTAATAGACAGGTCACCAAACTACTGGCATCGGCTCACTTTGGAGTCTGATTGGAGTTTTTAAATGGAGCTTCTGTGTTTCCATTATGATGTTAAGGAACTGATTGCACTCGTGCTAAGATGTGGCTGGTGTTCATTTAACAATGGGGCTCAAAGTCAAGCAAGGTTCAGCCCTTCAGGCTGCGCTATGCAAATCAACTCGGACATGACGGTGAACATTATTATATTTTGTCACATTATTAAGTCACATTATTGCTGGTCACTGCCACGGATTACCTAACACAGTTAGGCTTAAATTGTGTGCACACCGATCCTTCCACCATATTGGAAATGAAACGAAACCGATTTCTTCTTCTTTTTTTTTTTGGAAGGAGGAAAATAAACAAAGAGAGAAAGGAAAATCAAAGTCACCGCAGCATGCTCTGAGAAATAGTTATCACATATTTACCACTTGAGAGCTAGAACATGCAAAAACACTGGTACGCTCCCATAAATGGGTACAGCCACACAAACGACCGACCATCTGTCAACAAGGATCAGCTCACCTGACCAGGCTGTCAGGTGTGTGCACCGTTCTGTATGTGGTTGTTTGTGCAATGCAGGGGGGGGGGGGGGTCCTGTATCAGACAGGGGGAGCCGGGGATATCAGGTTGAGCGCAGCAGTAGCAGATAGTTACAGGTTACAGCAGAGAAGAGCTAAACTGAAACTAAACATGGAATATTTTTAATGTCTGCTACGCCAGGACCCGAGTAATACCTGACAGACTGGGAGAATGTGCCTCTATGAGCATCAGAAATGTGTGACATTGCAACCTACCCAACTCTGCATTATCCAATTTCCTCTTATTGTTTTTATTTGTTTTATTTAAAAAAAAAAAAAAAAAAAAAAAGAGTTTGTAGAGAAGCAGGTTAGCTGGTGGGTGGTGCGCGGACAGTAGAGGGCGCTCTAAACTGCTGCAGCGGACGGGGTTGAGCTGAGGAGAGTCTCGTCTCGTTGAGGGGGGGAAAAAAAAAAAAAAAAGTGCTGCGTTGCTGGGGGGCAGTCTTACTTTTAACAGCCGCCGATGCTGCGGGAACAGATGATCGAAAAAAAACACGGGTCTGGCAAGAGGGCGAACCATTTTTTTTTTTTTTTAGCACGAATGTCTCGCGCCATCGCATATCACGAATGAGTCCAAACCAAATCTTGCAGTTTTTTTTTTTTGGTTGTTGTTTTTTTTAGCATCATTATAATGAAAAGCAACTGATGCAAATACCGGGAAAATCCACATGGACGCGAAATTAAAAAAATAAAAAAAACACACACACACACTCAGAACCACCGTCCCACGTACACTGTCGGTTTAATGTAAAGTACGATCACGTTACCCCCATCAAATCACGTCAGGCACCGGAAATTAGTCCACTTAGTCCGCGTGGTCTGCTCGCACGGGCTGCTTTTGAAGGTTTTGCTGACAAAATTGTGTCCGGATACCTGGGCCCGAAGTGACACCTCGCGTCAGACGGCGAACAGTCACCCGCCTTTGCCTTTGTGCCAAACACCGAATGTAATTCAATTCAGCGCAGCGCCGATGAGGTCCCTGGTTTGAAGGAGCAGCCCTGCTCATTACGAGACCTTTGCGGGTGCGTTTAATTAAAGTCGGCGGCTGCTTTTGTTTGCACCTCTGTAATGCGGGTTTTTATTTTTTTTTTTGGTCCAAATGAAGCTCAACAGAAACCAAGTGTAATTCAAGTTTTTCTAGAGGAGGAAGAGGGTGAGGAGGAGGAGGAGGAGGAGGAGAGGGGAGGGGGGGGGTTGATTTGGGGGGGGTATTACACTATTGTACGCCCCTTAATCCGGTTGGCTCAGAGACTGCCCGCAGGCCAATTTGTAAGTGGTTTGCGTAGCTGCCAATCAAAGCAGACATCCTCTCCTCAGGCTGTGGCTACGAAACATCTCAGTTGCTGTGTGGAGAGATTTGACGGAGGGACACTCCTGTGCATGGACCGTCACTGCGCTGCAATCCGCCGCCCGCTCGCTCGCTCGCTCGCTCACACACGCACGCACGCACACACACACACACAGACACACACAGACACGCGCGCGTACACACACACACACTTACACACATGCATACACTTGCACACACGCATGTAATGCCTCGGTGAGACCTGGACGTACGCGGCGGAGAAAACCACGCATGTGAATATTTTATTTTTGCATGTCAGGAGAGGAGGAACTAGTCGCCGGGTCCGCGGCTGTTTGTCTTTTCTTATCGCTTCTCTTCCCCCCCCCTCCCTCCCTCCCTCCTCTATGTCACTCTAATTAATCGGAGGCATGTGGAATCGCACCAGGATTAGGAATTGCTTCCCAATAGTGTGCCTGCTGTTGACGTTATGGACGGAGGTAAGAAGGCTGTTCATTTTGATCGGGACCACAATTTTTTGTTCGGCCCCGCGCAAATAAAATGAAATGTTTTAAAACGAGCAATGTCAAAAGTTGGTGGGCGTGGGCAGATGTATTTGCTCTCCGGCGCTGCATATTCGCATCACATCAATCGATAATTGAATTACGTGGCCGTCAGTTGCGGAGCATGTGATCATGTTACCATGACAAGATTGAAGCTTACTCTCCATTTTGGTCACAGTGCTGAGCCCCTAAACGTTTCTATGTTGTTTTTTTTTGGGGGGGGGGTGGGTGGATTAGGCCTGAGCCAAACAAGTTGTAAGTTGCATTGGATCAATTGGCTGCCGCAGCGGTTAATTTGCCCCCAGTCTGAGAGTAACCCGGTTGTCTTAAAAAAAAAAGGAAAGAAAAGAAAAACCCAACAACCCCAGCCCGCAAAGTGCAGCCCAGGCTGTTCACGTGCTCCGTTCACGATGCAACAAATAATTTCGGCGTGTCCGTCCCATCTACATGGGCTTGATATTGGTCTTAATTGAGGGGAGAGCCTCGGGCACTGTTTGGCCACTTGTCCATCGTTACGCACCAATTTAAAGACTTGTAAATCACGCCGCTGCCTCTTCGCACTATATGTCATTTTGGTCTTTTTTTTTTTTTTTTTTTCCCAACGTGTCGTTTTCTAGGTGTCCCAGTCAACCGGCTATTTCGAGCTGCAGCTGATCTCCGTGGAGAATGTAAACGGCGAGCTGGCGGACGGGGAGTGCTGCGACGGCTCCAGGAGCTCCCAGGACCTGCGCTGCACTCGAGACGAGTGCGACACTTACTTCAAATTGTGCCTGAAGGAGTACCAGATGGAGGTCACCACCGCCGGCTCCTGCACGTTCGGGGCTGGATCTACGCAAGTTCTCGGTGGAAATATGTTTTCTTTTAGGAGCGCAAAGAATAACCCGAATAAAATCGACGATGCTGGCAAGATTTTGATCCCCTTCCAGTTTGCGTGGCCGGTGAGTTTGATTTCTTGCCCCAGTTAAGTGTACGGGACTGTTTCCTGGCCCCTTCTTCACTGAAAAACAGCAGAACACCGAACCTCGTTTGAAATTTGGGCAATTTAATGTTCACTTTTTGGTGCATGTTGTACACAAACGAGGGGGTACATGTCCTACAACCATTAATGAAGGGTGAGGAGCCGGTCTCCCATTCTGCATGCACCCAGTGTACTACAGCAGCCCTGAATTTGGATAAAAGTTCACACTCTCCAAATAAGGTTTAGGGCGGGTCATCTTGATTATCGATTAATCTGCCAATTATTTTCTCACGTAATGGTTGGGTGGATATAACACCAGAGAGCACACATCAAATATCCTAAAGCACAAAGTGATGTCAGCAAATGTCCTGTTTCGTCTGACCAGCAGTCCAAATTCCCCCCCCAAATTATTCCATTCACTGTAACATTAAACTGTTCAAAGCAGCAAATGCTCACATTTGAGAACCTGGAACCATCCACTTTGTTTTCCATTTTTGCTTATGGGATTAATTTTCTGTTGAGTGAGACTAATCAGTTAATTGACTAACTGTTGCAGCTCTGACTGCAACTACGTTCCTCTACAGAAAACTCCACAGCTCTGCGGTGGAACGCTTGACGCTTAGTAAAGTCGCAATTTTATCCAAGCAAACTGCAGCACCGGTGGATCCCACCGGTGCCAAGTTTGCCACAGCTCCCTACTGATCTGGTTCACGTCTCGGGTTCACGTGCATGTGCCTTTTTTGAGGAGAAGGGCAGACCTCATTAAATGGGGGTTCTTAGCGGCATCCCGTCCCGATGAGAATTGACACACATCACGGCTAAACGATTGCATGCTTCACAGGGGATCCGATTGCAGCTACAGTGGTTGGCCATGTCATCTGGTTCATCTTTTAAAGTTGCCCTGATATATGAAGGCTGGCTTTGTTCCAATCCACCAGCTTGCACCTGCCAAGGGTGTGATAGGGTAATTAGTCTGGGGGAAATGCTTTGATATGTAGACCCTGGAGGGGGAACTCTTGTTACTTCTTGTATGGAGAAACGGTTATGGCAAAGCTGTTCACCCCCCGAACCAAGTCATTTTGCTGATTCATGAGGGCAGTTTTTATCGCTGTGCAACCCATCGAGGGGAGTTTGGCTTATTAAGGCTTCGGCTTTTGGGAATGGTTTAGCAAAAAATAAGAGTTGACTTGATGTAGAAATAAGTGGTTTATGGTTTGGATTTCTACAGACTGGAACCCATTTTGAAAAGACCGGAGACATACGAGAATGGCATGTGCTGTATTTGTGGGCACAGTCGGCTTGTACGTGTTGGATGGATGCTCCAATTAACTCTCTATTATAATGAATAATGAGCGACATTATGTTGTGAGTGTGAAATATGTGTTCAGCTGAAGTGAATGATGCCTTGAGGCAGTGGGTCGGTGTGTACTGCTGGCTGGTTTTGACACCCCCCACCACCCCCTCCCACCCACAGCTTCCTCTCCTGCTGTGGGTGCCAGGTGGCCCCTGGTGGCCCTCAGGGCAATTAAGCTCGTCTGACTGCAGATGAGTGATATCTGATGGATTAGGCATGTGAGTAAGGTGTGCAGGCAGGAAAAATATGCTCAGCACTTGTACTGTAGCACTGAACACAGTAGTAGTTGTTTGTTTGAGAGGGATGCACTTCTAGTTTTGGTGACGTTTAGCTTTTGTTCCTACTGAATTTGAATGAACCTATTGTGAATTGCTTTGGACAGTTTGATGTAATGTAATGTTTTTTTTTTTTAGGAGTGAAGTTATTGTTATATTTCTACATGGGTTTTATCAGATTTTTAATGAAGTGGTGGTGGTGCAGCGAGATACAGGAACTGGACCATAATATGAATGGTAGGCTGTTGGGACTGACAAGAATATCTGTATTTTATTTTGAAGTAGAACAGAAACGATTAGTCGATTTTAGTCTGGGGCTGAAAATGACTTCAGTCGGTCGTCATTTTTGAGTAGTCCCAGCTTTTTAGTTGCAAGGGTAACACTTTGGGGTTTGGGCCTGTCGGTCGAACAACACAAGACATCACATAGGACTTTAGGAAATTTTGACTGTGAGACAATGACAATGTGATTCCTGAGATCAGCAGGAAAATAATCAGGAGCTTAACTGAGAATGAAATAATCGTCATTTGCAGCACTAGATTAGGTGATTAGCGGAAGTTTAATCAAGATTAATTAATCGTTGCCTTCGTCTTCCATGACGGTAAACTGAATATCTACTGGCATTTGATGATAGGTCAGATAAAACAAGACAGTTGAACATGTCATGCTGGACGCCTAGAGCTTGTGATGGGCATTTTCTGTTTTTTGGACATTTTGCAGACCAAACAATTAATTGATTAATCAAAAAAAAAAAAAAATCAGTACATGATTAGCTGCATGCAGTCCTATTTTTAAGGAAAACCTTGAGCTGCTTTATTTGGAATTGAGCAATAAAAGGTTTGAAGATAACTCAATTCTGTCTAAATGTGATAAAACTCGGTTTCCATAATAGGTAGGTCCTAATAAACAGCAGCTGACTGTGTTAATACTGTGAGCTACTGAAAGCAAGGACATATGTGCTCGTAGCCTTTTGTGTTGAAGGCGTCACGTTCGATTCAGGTTTTGCCTTTTGTGTGTTTTAATTATTTCCGGGTTTCCCGCAGCTGTATATTACTTTCGTGAATTAGCGGCAGCCTGTGCTAATGTTTTTCAGCTTGAGGGGAAAATGGCAAAGGTGTGATTTCACACAGCAGAGGCCGGATATTTAATGAGGCTGGCTATTGTTTAGACTGTCAGGTGGGGAGGTGGTTAGGGGCAACGTTTACCACCGCAACCGCAGCAAACCAGTTTTCTGTGGCCACCCCTGGATATTTTTGAAGCCACGTGTGTATAAAAACCTCGCACATCCAACATTCGCCATCACTTACTATATGAAGCGCTGGGAGTCTCTTATTTGAAGCACTGACTGACACCTCGAGGCAGAGGTGAAGAGGACTATTCTGGAGTGTTGTCTTTCTGTGAAGTGGCCCGGGCTGATAACGGTGCAGTATTCCAGTGCCAGATGTCACAACAAGCCTGCGGGGGTCACTAGCTGTGGCGTTGTCACTTTCCTCACTGAAGAAACAAAGATGCAGTGTACTATTGGCCGTGTCATCTGGCCAACCGCCCATTTCAAGCCCCATAGAAACCAATGAGGGCTGGACTCTTCTGTTATCCCTAACCCTGCATCTGAAACAGTCCAAAACTGAAGGTCATGTAGGAATTATTCTGACATTTTTTTTTTTTTTGTAACCCCTAACATTCGATTGTGTCATTGGGAAGAGAAAAAAAAGCTCAATCAGTTGCCTTTTTCCAACCCAGGCTAATGAGTGTGGTCCACAATTACATTTTGAGACATGCTATCTACGTATATTATTCTTCTGAAAAAGCTGGAATAATTATGGCATGCGTGGCATCTTGACAGTGCAAGTGTGTGCAAGTGTGTACAAGTTAGTCAGCTTGGAAGCTGAAGAGATGTCTCAGTTCAGTCAAAGCTCAAGACACTTTTATTTTCACTGAAAATATCGCTCATATTGTTAACAGTAGCTGCTAAAGCGAACAGTGTTAAAAACCTTTTCAGCGTATTTTTCAGTGCAGTTCATATTGAACCATTTCCTACAAAATTGGACACAGTGATTTTCAGATTGACCTTGAAATCCTGAGTTATGAAAATACCTTTTTGGATGGCTTTAATTTTGTGAATTGGCTCTTAAGCCAGTACTCAAAGAGCACTTTTCATCTCCTGGTTTAGCGTAGCGCTGTCGGCCTGTAACAGTTAATATCACCCTTCATTTCTGGGAATGGGTGCTGCTTCTGCGAAGAGACACAGACATCATAGCTTCCCGTGTGATGCAGTCGCTAATGGCTGATTTCACTCAAATTGCATGATGCTCATCCACTCTTTGGAAATCTTCCAGTGATTCTCCAGCTCTGGCTTGTCTTGCCGGCATGCCAGTAAAGAGACTCACTGCTGATGCTGCTGCCACCTCTGAGCTCAGCCTGCTCTGTTTTTAATTCTGAATTTACAGTTCTCATTCGCTGCTGCTGCGGAGACTGCAGTTTTATGGCGTTCAAACAGTGTACCTAACTGTGTATTTAACCTCTACTGGGTGAAAGAAACAGACTTTAGGATAGCTAACAATGTGTTTAACTATCCTGCACTATCCATTTTTTTTTTTTTTTTTTCACCCTCATGTTTTTCTCTACCTTCTTTGAAACCGTGCTTATGTTTTAAGGAATAGTTGAGCATTTTGGGAACTATAACCTATTTAGTTTCTTTCAAAGAGAAGTGAAATGAAGAGATTAATACCACTGAGTTAGGTGCAGAGCTGGAACCTGGGACATTGTTGGCCTAGCTTAGCATAAACAGGGGGAGTCCTGGCTATTGCTGAAGTGAAACAAGACTAAAAGTATACAGCCATGCTAGCCACTCTGAGAATGTTCTTAGGCACAGCGGTGCTTATATCTAAATGCTAATATCACCATGCTAACATACTCAAAAACTCTATGCTAACATTACAGTGTTTGGCGGGTATGTTTACCGTGTTCATTACTTTAGTTTAGCATGGTAGTATGCTTAGACTTGCTAAATAGCGCTGCACACAAAAGTACAGCTGAGGTTCTATGGATGTTGCGAGGTTTTATTAACTTTTTATTAGTTTTCATTCGTTTGGAGTCGTATATCTGGCCACTTGGCCGTAAGGTCAATATTCACTCTCTTTTACCTCTGTTTTTGGTCTCTACCAACCCCTGATTTCTGGCTCTTAAGTGGTTGAATGCTCCAGTATGTTCACCAGCTAGCTGTTACCCGTCTATGTGCCATTTGGTGCTGAGCAGGTAGTGTACAGTGTGTTGTTAGAGGTTTTTTGGTTGAAAAGAGCTGCCTGCTTTAACCAAAAACGCCACGAGAGTGGTGAGAATGAACCAAAACAGTAAAGTTATGGGCCGGACAGTGAGGTGAAAGTCACTGTAAAGCCAAGGGGGGCTGCAGAATTGGTGTTAATTCTCTGTTGGTTCATCATTATGGGCAACTCTTTTCACACTGTCACATTGTTTTCATGCTGTCATTGAATTTATTGTTGTCATAAAAATACTGATTTATAGATTCTTTTAAGAAACAGCATTCAGTTTAAAGTGGCTGTGTCATTACCAGAGCATGTGGATCTTACCTCTTTGGCATGGACGTCAAACATTAACGGCAATCCAGCAGCCAGCTGACCAAGTTAAGGCCTCGTTTGGGTCTGTCTGATTGAGTTTCCATTTTGTCGGCCCATGCTGTATGTGCACTTCAGGAAGAGAGAGGGGAAGGGAGAGAGACACGTCTTACTTCCATTTGATCACTAATGAAATTGCCGGTGGAATTTCTCTGCCTCTCTCTTCCCCCTCCCTGCCCCCCAGCTACATCAGCCTGACGTCCGTTTGATGTGAGCCTGCCTGTAACTGTATCTGCTCTCAACTCGGGTATGTATCAGGCCCCCGCTCTCACTCAGCTAGTAAATGGATGCGTGTAGTTAGCCAGACCTGGGGATGATCTGCAACAGGCACCAACCACATCAGCTGTTGTTTGGGAAGCTTGAGCAGTTATAGATTTTGAATTAGAATTTGAATGGATAGTCAAGGTAGTTTTAACACACACATTCCTGTGGAAAAAAAATAACGCCCAGCCTCTGGAGTGTATCGATGATCAAGGGCTAAATGGTCTGTACCAAAATGGTGTGTTTGGTCTGCAGCTCGTAGACTCTTTTGGTGTGCAGTCAGTCTCACAAGATGATCATCTCAAAAGTGTGAGGTATAGACGATCCCACTCGCATTTATAAAATGTGTTCATCTTCACAGACCAAAATTACAATAGTTTTTCCTGAAATAAACTCAAACTATTTGAATCGTTTTGGCTCGCAGCTCTGGCCACATGTGCGTCAAATGAACTGTATTGTCTTTGTTTAGTGTTTTTTTTTTTTTTTTTTTTTAATGTACTAAGTATTAAGTCAGGTGAAGGGGTTTTGAATTTGTCTTTTTCATTCAGGGTTTTTGGGACCCCAAAAACCACTTTCACAAATGTTTCTCGTTATTTTTTTTATTTTTTTATGTCTTTAGTGCATTTATGCACTGAGACAAGAGAAGATGTTATAAGGCAGCCAATGCTTTCTTACTCCACTCACTTTTTACATTAATGCTACGTAGCATATTGAATAACCTCCATGGATCAGCATCCGAACCGCGAATGGACTGTGTGGCTGGATGTACATTAGGGGTTCAGTATGCTCAAAACTCAGAACTGTTTTGTACAACGTATTGTTTCACCAAGTCTGAAGGCACAAGTGTCTATAGCCAACACACCTGCAGGCAGGTCCAAAAGCCAGCAATCGTAACCCTCTCCTGGCTGCATCACACTTCCTCCATGATAATTCTGTCCCGGCACAGTGATTCATGGAAATGGGAACAGCGCACACTTTCTGACACACTTTCCTCTGGGCATTAATGTGTTTGACTCTTCTGCACACATGGAATGACAGACGTATTTGTGTGAAGAATGCCAAGAGAGCTAGAGAGAGAAGTGCAAATCCAAGTCTCAACGAGTTACAAAGACTGACAGCTGCATCCCCCCAATTGCGGCATCAGAAATGCGTGGGGCTTTGGGGTGTCAGATGCTGTTTGACAATCAGGCACTTAGAAGAATACTGACTTCCTTTACTCCCAAGCCTTTATCAAGGCTTGGGAGGGAAAGCTCAGTGACTGGCAAATGATGACTAATTCTGAATAGTTGTCTGGCTTGAAAGGATAAGTCAAAATGTTCTGAAAAGGGGCTTGTTGGCATTTGGTCTGTGAATAGATTTCCATAGACAGCTATTTGAATGTGCTAAGTTTCAGTGCAACCAAATTCTGTGCTGGAGTAGCTGAAAATGTTCACCAGTATATTCCAGAGCTCTATGCTCCAATTGGGTTTTTTTTTCTGTTTGGGATACCTGTTCATATATATGTCAGGATTAAATCCTCCTTCGCTCAGTATCAACACTGAAAAATGTGTGAACAGTAACGGGAGACTACTTACAGTATATTTTTCTTCTAAGCCCCTTTTTTTTTTTGTAGGTTTATATACCCTTTTGGATTTTACTGAATTTCTGAAATTGTCACAAATATATATATATATATATACACACACACACACACACACACACACACACACACACACACACACACACACACACACACACACACACAAGTCAGCTGTGTTCATTTCCTACCATTGTTGTTTTCTGGTTATCTTCATGCCCTTAAAAGTTCATGTTGATGAGAAAACAAGATCAGAGCCACATGAGAGGGGGGGAAAAAAAAGATCAGGATTGGGACACTAACAGATACAGTGTGGTGGTGGTTAATAGTGGAAAGAGGTAGGACAGAGACTTTAGTAGTGGCTCATTCAAACACTTCGGCTCTATACATGTACTGTATGTCTTTCCCCCCTCCCTCCCTCTCCCTTTGTCTCTGCCAGTTAAAGCGTTAGTTTATATTTTTGATGCGCACACACACACACACACTCTCTCGCAGAACCAAAGGCTAACAGAGGCTGCCATGGTTAGCCACACCTGATACGGAGCTTGTGAGAGCTGTTGCTAGGAGACGGCTACATAGGCCTCGAGTAAACAATTATCTTTCCTCTCTGTGGTTCCCTCCCCCATCCTTCCTCCCCTGGCCTCGTGGAAAGCCACTCTGCACGAGTCTCACCTGTGATTCAGCTCAGCTCCGTATTGATTATGCAATTAGCCAGTCAGGCTGAACTCCCAAGGTGAAATAGCGGCTTTTTCTAAGAGCTCTCTTTTTCTGGAAGTGGCGCATGAGGTCTTGATATTTGCATTTCAAGGTTGCAGTAAACAATAGGGATAGAGATAGTTAAGGATGGGGTCTTTTTATGTGCTGCAAAGAGGGTTTGCTGTGTAGTAAAATCCAAAAATATCCTGTTATACAGTTTTATATACAAGCATTAGCATTCCACGTCCGCGTTGCTGTTTTTATAGTGAAAGCTCTCCAGTGATGCCAGCTAGGAGAAGAGTCTCAATGCCTCGAGTCCTTACCAAGATATGCTTACCCCAAACTTAGCCCTAATTAAAAACAATACATCCAGATGAAGCTTTTGTTTGGTCTCCAAGGGTTTCATGCACATACTACATGTTTAGTGTGGAAATTCCTATTAATATGATACCTGATGCAATCTTAGTTGCAGTAAACGTGGAGATCTGTCCCCCTCATCTGCAACTACATACTGTGTGAATTACGGTGTCTGGAAGAAAAACTGTTTCTCAGTAATACTCTGGTTTCTTAGAGTTGAGGGCAGTACATCAGTGGGATTCTCGAGCAGTAAAGAGTCCTGCAGTACGGGGCTTTTCACCTTTCCACGAAATTTGGAAGGACAGTCGGGAAAGGTCAAAATCTCTCTTCGGTCTGAGGAAAGGGTGTCCATGCCCACAGTAGACTGGTCAATTTCCAACAAGAAGTTGGCAAGTACTATATTTGGAAGAATTGAACTTGCTGATGCATCACGAGATGAAAAGCTAACCTTGAAATGTCGTGAGGCTTTAGAGTTTTCTGTTTCTCCTGCCGCCCTACCGCTGTGCTGTGCACACTAGATGCAGCCCAATTTGAAGGAGCAGGACCTGCCTCGCAGTTATTTTAGATGTTTTGAGTTTTTTTGTTTTGTTTTGTTTTTACTGCCCCACTTAAGCAACATGTGACTAGTGCTTCAGTTAACTGTGGTGACTTGTGCGCACAGTAATAACATTAAAGCCTCGTCACCGACTAGATGATTCCAGCATCTGTTCTGCTCATTTGTGGCAGCAAGAAAACGGTGATTGTTTGAATCGAAAAGCAGCATTAAATCTGTCTGAATTTATCAAACTTCTAAATCATTCCATATTAAATTTAGATTAGATTATTAGATTACAGGTTCTGCTTCTTTTTAAGGGCTTTACATTAAACCTCTTTGATTCCTGTTTATCATTTTAAGGTTATATTTATCATGCATCAGGCATGAAAGACGTCTTTCTGGTTTTCTTATTTCTTCTAATCATCGTGAGTAGTTGTGTTAGCACAGTGTCTTAAAATAACCTTTTTATTGCATGCTGCCCCATGGGAATTATTTATAGTCTGGCACAGTTGATGACATTTTGACTTCTGATCTCTCAAACAAACTTTCTGATTAACACACATGGAGTGTATTTATCCGTAACACAGAGGTAATGAAAAGTACTAAAAGTTACCGTTACACATTTAGGGAAAGAGTGTCACCCATACGTCACTATTAATTGGCAGTGTACCTTTCATGTGTAACCCAAGACTAAGAACTTGTAACTAAAATGCTAATTGTAAATTCTGCACCAAAAAAACATCAAAATGCGTTTCTTTTGTTTGTTTTTTTCATTTAGTTTTTAAAAAAATATTTTTTTTTTTTTTTTTTTTGCGTAAGTGTCGGCATGATTTAAAGACAATGAGCTGTTAAATGAACCAGCTCATCCGCGTCTCTTTCTGTGTTGAGTCAAAGAAGTAGAAGTAGCAAGAAAATGATCATCACTTTAGCCCCGTGTCCTGATTTCTTCCCAGCAAGGCCTTCCCCCTCAGACACAGCACATTCTGTGTCCTCCGCACTGTTGCCTGTCACCAGAGTTTACAAGTCTGACAGACATCTGTGTAGTAGCTTTGCTCATTTAACAAAGATGCAGTGTGGCATTGACTGTAGTATTGAGTGTGTTATCTGGACAGCTGCCCTGTGGAAGCCCGTGTAAGACTGAACTCTGTCATCACCATCTGACTCTGACTACATTCTTAATATTAAATGGATCTGTGTAATGGTGTCAGGGAGGAGGCGGCGGGGATTTCCTCCGAGAGCACTTTGTTTTGTTCGTTCTGTGATTTCACTTCAGGCACAGCGTGTATGAGAGGGGAAATAAAATTTTTAGCATTCCATCATTATTTAAAGGCTGTTTTTCGTACTCGGCACCTGATGGAGGTGGATGTGTTTTTAGCCAGTGTGAACAATAAGTTGGCAATTTTTTTTTTTGGTAGAGGGTCAATGAATAAGCTGTTTTGTTGAGAAAGTGTCTCAGTAGTTGCTTGGAGAAGTTTCACTGTTCAGCTGGTGAATGTTCACCCGGGCAGATTTAGATTTAGCAGTTCCACTGACTTTTCTGCTAATTTTGGACATACTTCGGTCTGGGCCAAAATGCTTTAGTTTCCCTCTGGTATTGTCCTCCTTACCTAGTTAACTTGCAGAGCTGTTAATCCAAACTGTATCTCAAAGTTATCAAAAGCTGTTTTAAGATTAGCTGTGTGCCGAATCGGCCTTTGCAGAATCTGGTTTTCTTAGTCTCTCGTAAGCTTTCAACGAACCTGTCTTACATGACAAACAAGGTGACTGACAGGTAGTGCTAATGGAGCTTGTTGGAACAATTTGCCCAATTGGGCCTATTACAACACAATAATCATTACATGTAAGCGTCTGATTTTTAAATAGAGCTATGATGGCATTCCTCATGTCCATCTGCATGCAGCCAACAAGTCCTAGTCTGCAAAAATAAAATGGGTGAGATGCATCCCTTAGCAGCAGTGTATGAAAAGACAACCATTATTCCTGATCAGGTTGGTGCCTCGCTGCAAACCACTGCGCTGCATGGAGCCCATCGTGGACCAGTTCATAATTCTTCATAATTTTTGAGTTTTTAAACCAACATTCAAAGACTCCTGAAGTGTGGACTGCATGTCTTGTCTCTTACAGCAAAAACAGTAAGCGAGTCCCCGTGTTATGAAGATGCAGGTATTCCCGTGGGGTGTGGTCATAACCATGACAAAGACACCTGCATGAGTTTTCTCTCTTGAGTCTCTACTCTGGTGACACATGTTAAGGCTCCACCATATCTTTATCTCTGCAGTATCTGAGGCCAGAGCTTTTTTTTTTTTTAAATTTGTTTTTCTTGCCAGAGTCGAGTGTGTTGGGAACATTTTGGCATGTAGTTCTAAGGGCATTTCATGTTTTTTGTGGAATAGTTGACAATAGGGAGATGAAAGGAAATGACAGGGGAGGGAGACATGGGGAAAGACGCAACGGAGGCTCCCAGCTGGACTGAAACTGGGGACATTGTAGCATTGTGGCCTTCAGCCCAACTACTGGCTCAACCGACATATGCATATTTAAGTGTAAAACTGGGAAAACTGGCGGGCACTAAAAATGTAATATTAATTATTGGTTGGTTTGGGAGGGAATCGACTTGATTACCTTGCAGCACAACGGAAGATTGGCTGATCTCACGGAAAAAAGCACCAGTTTACTTGTACTACTTTAAGAGCAGAACTTGAACATATTTACTAACTTTCAAAAACAAAAAAATGCATATTGACTGGTGTTGGGGACTGGGACGCTCGGGCTAACATCCTCTTTGTGACAGTTAATGGGAATTGCAGTTTTTAAGAAGTAAAACATGCCACACCTCAAAGCCAAGGAAAATGTATGGAAGAAATGAATCGGAACATCAGCTGTAGCCTGCAATAAATGGCGTTGTCTCCATAGTTTTGCTTGAAGCTGGCCCCTACATCTCCTGTGTAACCACACGTGTTGTGTAACACACAGATGTGCACAGCAGATGTGTAGTTGTGAGCTGTGTGCACGTCTTCCCGTAGTTGCTCTGCCTTTTATGCGTCTTTTTAAATGAACTGTACGTGAGTTTTGCTGTTGGCCACTGTGTACCCTGCCTCTTGTTAAATGAATGGTGTGCAGGTGCCGGAGGCTCCTTGTGGGGGTAATTAAAGCATGTCATTACATAGGCAGTTAAATTCTCACTGTACTGTTGAACCTGTTTGAAATGATAATAGGGCTCAGCTGGAGGCGGTGCCGTATTGCTCTCCAGTCAGGCGCCCTGTTGCTTTGGATCAGGAGTTAGCCTGTTAATGTTTCTAAAGTACGTCTATTGCCATAATAGCTCGCAGACTTCTTAAGGCTAATGAACACCTGAGGAAGTAATTGACAAATACCCACGAGTCCACGAGAATTGAGGTTTAACCTGAATGTTTGAAACCTTTTTAAGTTGTCTGTCACATGGTTTCTTGGCATACATGATGATGAAGATGTGACATGAGTATAAAAGGTATTGTTGCACATTATTACTGTGACTACCAGCCTTGTCAATCTAGTATTTTCAGATAAGATGAATAAATGCATAAATACATCCATGAACTTTTCATTCAACCTTCTTTAACTGACCATTTTGATTTTGGATCATGCAAGAAATTGAGCTCGGTTTAGTGTTTTTGTTTAAATGTTAAAACATGAGTGAACACTGTTCCTGTCTTGGCAGTGTCACACTCTCCCCACCATGTGGCTTCAGTTTCTTTTTCTTAACTGTTTTAAAAGTAAACTAGAGGATATCTACTCTGATATATCTGTGTTCTGCATGTGAAGTCGTTTAGTTTTCCTATGCAAATGTGCATGTGTTGGTGTTTGTTTTACAAGTTGCATAGTCTTGGATCATGCTGGTTAATTAGCACCACGAGGGGAGGGGTTTGTTGTATTCGAAGTGCATGGGTAATGACCCTGTTGGCATAGAAGCTGCATGCTCAATGGGCCGTGTGTGTGTGTGTGTGTGTGTGTGTGTGTGTGTGTGTGTGTGTGTGTGTGTGTGTGTGTGTGTGTGTGTGTGTGTGTGTGGTGAATGCACGCGCACACACATCCGGCATACACCAGCCAGCCAAATGCCTTGCCTTCAGTGCGACATCTCTTGGCACATGACTCTGGCAAGACACTTGTGTGCAGAACTCCCAGCCCTCTCCGTCTCTACCCAGCAGAGATGTGAATGTCTGTAACCTGCTTCCATAAGCACAAATGTAGTTGAAGCAGTGTAAATTTCTTTTATAATGCCTTGAGTCACAGTTCAGTGGTGCTTAAGTTATCTGCAGGGGTTCATTAAAAAAAAAAAGACTAGATAAAACACCTAGTATTTGGCCTGACCACCCTGTTTTATCAACTAAATAGTCGTCAATAAAAACAATAATTGATACAGTAATAATTGTTTTCACATAATTGGCTCTTATGAGGAAAGGTCACTTGCATGGTGGTGTAAAGTGTGTTAATAAGAAAACTCTTGTTTCTAGTATCTATCACATGGTGCTGGGTGTTTGGATGGGACTTATTTTCCTGAGGTGGAACTTAAACTCAAGCCTAATGATCCAATATTATATAAGATTGTGTATCTTTTATGTCAAGTAGTACCAAAATACAATTCCAAAACTACTCCCGTTGCAGGTTTTGGCACTACTTGTTTCTCTGGCACAAATGGAAGTGAAATCTTTTGTCAGATAAGGTTCCAGCTTTCAGATTATGACGTGGGGGAAAATGTGATTTTTATGAATAACACCGAATTTGTTCTATATGTTACACACTCTGATATTTTGATTCTACATATACAAGATTGTCTAGCTCCAGTTTTGTCTACTTGGAAATCCTGGGACAAGCAAAGTACAGCAGTGTTCAGTGCAAATGTCAGGAAGGGCCAAAACCCATCCAGCTTGTATTTCTCTGCCTGCCAACAACACCATCACATTTGCAAGGATTTTGCCACTGTAGGTCTTAGATCCTCGCCTCTGGGAGCCTGGACCTGGAAAGAGTTACATTCGAGTCCTCTCCCCGTGCCAAAGTGCCGGGAAGCTGGCTCAGCTCACATCTACTTTTTCTCCCTTTTAGTATTGACTGGAAGAAGTTGATCTCTCAGCCTCCAAGCTTCTATCCCATTGGAAACCTCTCTTATTGTGCTCTTAGAGGGCGTCTAGGCTTTGTGACATTCAGCAAGTTCCTGGTCCCATGCATTAATGACCCTGGGTATCATTAGGAATTAATGATACCAAATTATTTCACTTGGAGTTAGTCTTAATGACCAATTCTAATCAAAGATGCAACTGGGCTTTTCAGAGTTGATTTAACAGATTAATTTTATTGGACTATCTTTTTCTATTATTCGTCATATAGAGACAGCTATTATCCATTAATCCCCATTAAGAGTGATAGAGTACTGCTGTTATTCGGCCATTTTTACCAATCATTTTTAAGTTCGGTGTCCGAAGAAGGTAAATGCTTTTGTGTCCAGTGGCCCTTCCTCTTCAGCAGAGACGGCACAGCTTGATGCCCTTGCCGAAATAGCGTAGACTCAACCCTAGTAAAACCAAAAGCTGGGATTGACATCACAGATTAATAAAGATTACATGCAGTGATTGCTGGCCACGGGATGAATCGTGATGACCTCATGTCCCATCGGAAGGCAATAAATCAAGAGATGTCAGTGGAGATCCCTGTGGAGGAGCTGGGAACAGGGAGGTGGACATTCAGGTCACCTCTCAATGACATGGGAAACAGAAATAGCTAAGGTTACAGGCAGTGTTTTTATGTGTGAATTTTATAGTTGTTACACGAAAGGTATCAAAAAACAGCTACGAAGAATAATTCCCAAAGCTCATTCAACATCTGAGACTTTCCTGACTGTCTCCAAGAGGCAAAAATGAGTCAATCAAACCTCAGTTCCTCAATACAGATGCACCCTTCCATTGACAACGAATTGTTGCCAGGCTGATCTCGCATGGGATTACACACCAGGCCTGGATCTCACATTCTTTGTATTCTTCTGATGCAGACATGCACATCGGACCACATGAAGAGGGCTGACCCCTCTTTTGAAAAAGAAGCGTGCAGATCCCATGCTTAGTGACCCCAACTTGCCCCAGCTTCCACTTCCCACTGCCATCTCTCTCTGTTTCCCGTTGCTTTTCATTTCAATGGCCATCTTCCACACACCCGTCCGCTACTGATCTGGCGTGGGAACCTACACCTGTGGCTCTCCCCAGACACCACCACCATCACGTATTCTGCTTTCATAAAAATGGACTTATGCGATGACTCAATTTACTCTACCTGGATCCAATAAAAGGACTAGGTTTGGTCCATTTTGTGCAATGTGATGCAAAGATAGCACTTGGGTGTTAGTGAATTTCAAGCAAACACATATTCAACGAGTACATGACACAAAAACATCAATTTTTTTTTTTTTTTTTTTTTTTTTTTTTTTTTATTCACCGTGCCCTCCTTTTTGACTTGAAAACTAGGATTTCTCCTAGTAAATCCTCTAATCCATTAGGGGAAGGGCCAGGTTGGGTTTTGGAGATTTGACTGACAGAGGATTCTTCATAGTGTCTGAAGTATTTCACACCGTGAAGTGTTGTTGACGTGTGTTTTGAGCTGAGAAAAAGGGAAGGTTAATGGAATTAGGTCGTTTTCAGAGTTGTAGCACAGGTAGATTATAAAATTAGGACTCCTACCAGAACCACTGGCTGCCTTCTTTTTGACTTCAGCCATGTAACTGTCCTGCCCAGGCTCAGTAGCACACATGCTGACACTAATTGTCCTCGTGCTGACCGTGTCTCTTCATGGACAATGGTTTTGATTGGGATGGGGGTGAATTACGGTGTTGAGACAAGGGTCTTTGTTCAGTAGCCTTTCCCCCTTCCCTCCCCCACTCCTCCCCTTTATCCCCCTGCCCATCCATCTATCTTGTTCCAACCATTTGGGCAGCTGTCACTTAATCCAGCTAATCACAGACTGGGATGGTCTGTGGGAAACCAGACTAGTCCGTGGCTTTGCTCAACCAACACACACTGACTCAGGGGACTATTTAACCAAACATTTACAACCTGTAGGCATGCAAGAAAGCCTAGGTGCAGGTCACAATATGGCCACCTGCTCTTTCTTTGGTCTTTGACGAGATTTGTCTTCAACGCTTGGGTAGTCTGACGATACAGGCGGCCATCATCCTATGGTCAAAATCTCCAGTCACTAATGCATGCATTGCCACTCATCTCTCCTCTTGTACGCATTGGCATATGCACACACCCAACCACATGCTCAGACTGGAGCAGCCAGCCCTCCCTTTTGCGGTGGGGGGAGGGGTGATGGGTGGAAAGGTCAGAAGCCGAGCTACATATCGTGGGATGATCCACGTTCATGTCAAATAATCCATCTTTTAGGGCGCATCTGTTGTGCGTCTGCGGTTGGACGGGTTGGCAGAGCTTCCGGCAACAGCAGCACGAGCATCATCCGTAGACTGCCTGCCTTTGCCCAAACCCCCAGACTCTTGTCTACCTTACCCCCTCCCCTCTACCTTACCCCTCTCCTCTAACTATAGTTTTTCTTCTCAACCATCTCTTCTACCCCAGCCTCATTTTGGCATCTCACGTCTTGCCAGCAGCTACATTCTCGTGCAGCTGTACCACCCGCTGTGCAAACTCTGACCTGAGCCCTTTAGCTCACCCCTATCACATCATCTTCCATACCCTTTTCTTGTCACCCGTGGCCTTCCACAATAACACTCCCCTCCCCTTACTCCCGCCACCACCCACAGCCAGACAAGCCTACTTAATCCCACAGCCCAGCAGCAACCAGCCTACCAGCTTGTTGGTCCCCCAGATCAACAACAGACACACACACACATTTTCCAGTCCCCCTCCTTTTGATTTCTATTTCCCACTTCATTCAAGCAAACCCCAAGTCCCTCAGATACTTGCCGAATGCTTTTTTTTTTTTTTCTTTTTTTTTTTTTTTCTTTTTCTTTTTCCACCACCCTTCCAGACCTACGTTTTATCAATGACTTTACACTGGAGGTCAGAGTAGTCACATTGTGGCTACTACAACTGTCACTGGTGGTGACGTAATGAATGCTATTTAGGTCAGCTGGTTGCCTAGCAGTGCGCAGCACACCAGCTAGATTACTCCTGTGATGCAGGTTAGCTTGGTTAGTTTCCGTGTTTTTTTGTGTGTGTGTGTGTGTGTGTGTGTGTGTGTGTGTGTGTGTGTGTGTTCATGTTCCTGTTCCTGTTCCTGTTCCTGTTCATGTTTACTCAGACCAGCTGTGCAAAAAAAACTCAGGTTAGCACAGTTTAAAGAATTTTAAATTTTGCATGTTTCAACGAACAATTCTTCAACATCCATAAAGTGTCATTTAAATGTGAATGTAAATTAACAAAACACAATTTTGTTGCATTCAAATACTTGTTATATCACAAAATAGATAAGTGTTGTATTTGGAGTCATGACAGTGCAATAGGAGTGGGGATCATAGGTAAAGCAAGGGCTGTAACTAGTGATTATTTGTGTTATCGATTTAATCAGGTTATTTTTTAAATAAACTGTTTACTCCTTACTAAGTCCGAAAATAGTAATAACAAAGCGAATAAAAACAATAAATCGATTAATTGATTAGTCCATTCAGAGCAAATTAACCAGCAGCTGTTTCGATTATCAATTAACCATAATTTTTCTAGCAAAAATGGCAACATTTCACTGGTTTCAGTTTCTCAAATGTGACTATTTGATGCCTTTTTATGTCTTATATAATAACAAATTGAATATTTTTGGGTTTTTCAACTTTTGTTTTACATTTTATAGACTAAATAATTGATTAATCGAAAAAACAATCGTCCGATTAATCGATAACGCAGAGTGCTAGTGCCTGCCCTAATAGCCATCCCATTTTATGAGAGCTCAAGGTGACTTCTTCAACCAACAGTCCAAAAACAAATGTATTCAGTTGAAAACTGTATAAATTGACTGGAAACAATAAATGTTTTAGCTGTTTTGCTTGATAATCTGTCCATACTATAAAGTATTATCAACCTTTTTATTGAATAACTTGCTGTTGATCCACTAGTTGATTAATCAACTAATCAATTCGTCACAAGGTAAAACACATTCATCACTGCACTGTTACTGGTATACTGGTCAATAGTGAAGCATAACTTGGTGTGAAACCAGATAATCCCCTTAGCTGCTGATTTACCTCGCTGTCTGACAACCAAGGACAAAGCCAAGCAGAGTTCATCTCACACAGCTAATATTGGCAAAGTGACCTTCTTAATGGACATCAAACACACTGAGGCTTTAATTTTCCTGAAAACACGGTGGAAGACAAACTGCCTTTCTTAAGATTCCTTGTTGTGTACATACATTTTGTTAGAGGAAACTTGTTCGGATTAGAACAGAGTCAGAAAGAACAGTCCAAGTGGGTTTCAGTGGGAGGCTCTCAGAAAACATAAGGTCTGGGGGGGGCTGTAAGAACGTAAACTGTGTGGGTCTCAATAAAAACCAGGATTGAGAACCATGATTTGCTGTAGCCAACATTAGCATCTCGTCAGGTAACGACTGCATTAATGCATCAGGGTTACCCTGTTGCTAACATTACATTCAAGTTAGACATAGTCATAGTTAGACATTTTGGGGACAGCTTTAGAGGTGTTGATATGTGGGTTGTTTTTTGTTTGTTTTTTTGGTTTTTTAATAAACCTTCTGGACAGAAGGAGACTAGCTGTTTCCCCTTGCTTCCAGTCTTCATGGTAAGCTGAGCTAACCACCTCCTGGCTCTAGCCTCGTATTAGGCGCACAGTCAGGAGAGTGGTATCAATCGTCTCATCTAACTCTCAGCAGGAATGCGAATAAGCATATCTTCCAAGATGTTGAGCTGCTCCAGCCAAATAAGTCTAATAAGATAATGGAGACTGCAAACCATGTGCCAGCCGTGGTATGAGACAGCTTAAGCCTGATTTTAACATCAAATTGGTCTTCCCTCATTAATTTTAGAGTGTGAGCACCCACATCGAGTTATCTGTACAGTGTGAGCGTAAAAGTCGCTGGTTCTGGCCATGAACCAAAGCTGATTAAAACGTATAGTGTGAGTTAACAAGTCATAAAAGATTAATAAAAACACACAGTATCTGCCCATAGTTTAACAAACCATAGAGGGATGAACAAGAGTATGAAATCATTTGGTCAATTTTGGCAAATAGTAACATTTTCCTTATTTTGATTAGTTAACTTGCACCTTCAACATGAGTATCTGCGTGTATCTGTGGCCTTTTCCTCAGTTGAACTGAGGAACATGGGTACATACATGCATTCATACCTCTACATTGCATACTGAGCCAGAGGAAAGTTGGTACAGCCCAGACAGTTTGGTTTAATGCTTCCCTTGCATCCTTTCCTCTCCACTTCTCAGTCCTGCAGCTTCTTTTAGCTTCTTCCCGCACTTGTACTTACCACATCTTGCTCTCTTCATTGGGTTTCATCTGCAGCATAACTCAAGCGCAGCTGTGGGTAACGGGGTCAAGTTGCATACGCGACTATGTAGTAGCAATGAAATCAATTTTTTGCATCATCTGTGTGTGTGTGTGTGTGTGTGTGTGTGTGTGTGTGTGTGTGTCTTTTGATGTCTGTAGAGGAGTTGCTTGACTATGGCTGAAATGATCACCTGTCTGAGAGTAGACACAGACATCATGTGGTCATTTGTAATGATTTGAGATGTGGCAAAAAATCTTCAAAATACAGTTTTACATTCTAGGGATGCCTTTATCTTTTGTTTTTAAACGGTATATTTTCCATTTAGCATTTTCTAGCTGGTGAAATGCTAAATTATCGAGTTTTTCTAGCTTAGTCATGCTCAAGTCACCTGAAATGGAAATGTTAGAATGTGAGTGATCTGTGACAAGTAGGAACTTAAATTAGAGAACTTCTGATAGTACAACAGGTGTTATCATTGTTGTAGTGTGGTGCATGCTTAATAGTTGTAAATGTTATGTTTTGTTCGTGCTTAATACTCTCCTGCCTAAAATATCTTCACACAATATGCAACCTTAGGTTATTTACTGGAATCGTGTTGATTTTCGATTCCTACTGAGGGTGATGGCCACTTTATTATAAGGCTGCAGTGTCACAGATGCTGCAGACCATTGGCCAAATGAAATCAGCCAGTGGACAGCAATATTGGGATGTGGTTGCCCTTTTAGGCCTCTGTACACAGAAATTAACAAACTCTTCAGCCTTTTAATGTGCAGCTGAGTGAAAAAGATGTAATTTCATTGGTTATTTCACCTGACTCCTTTTTTGACTTTTTTTTTTGTTCTACTTTCTTCTCTTTCCAGCGGACGTACACGTTGATTTTAGAGGCCTGGGACTGGGACAACGCCACACGCAGCAGTAAGTCGAAACTTCACACGTATCTCAATGCTGTGACTTCCAAAACCTGCAACTGGAAGTGGATGAGATTAGAAATTTAACACGTTTTTTTTTTGTTTTGTTTTTTCAAAACTTAAATTTTATTGCCTAATGTTTATTATCATTACAAGATAACAACTCTCAGTACTATAACGATATATTGGACGATAATCACAAACAAATATTTTTATTTTAAAGTATTGTGACCAAGATATGTACAGAGCGGGAGATTTTACAGTTGAAAAAATAAATTTTCTAGCTGACAAATGGTATCACTGTTTCAAACCTACCTCAATTAGATGTTTGGCATTTCTCTACTTCAATTTATTGTTACTTATGCGCTCACACATACATTGATATGGAAATATCTGCAATAAGTCAATATTGACCTATATATGCGCCTATATGATTTTGGCAGCAAGTATCTTATGAAATTAGTAATTTATTTTTAATGTAGCACTGACTGTCGTTTTTCAATTTAAAAAAAAAAAATTTAATTCATGAGAAATATTAAGTCATCATTACTTCTACATCATGAGCATATGAGCCTTCCTGTTCAGATCTTTAAAACAGTAGCTGTGTTTTGTCTCTTAATATTTTGCATTTTAAAAGGAAACTATTGAATTTTTTGCATTAACACTGTTGGTAAGGTTGAAAACATGTTGTACTGTATACTGTTGCCGCTGAAGACACCTCATATAGAATACAAGCCTTGGTTCTTCTTATCTATGTTGGCTCTGGCAGTCAGTGCTGACCAGCTGTATCCTGTTTTCCCTTGGTTATGTCCGCTGAGTGGACTCCTGCACAACCCCTTTTTCCCGTCTAAGCAGTAGCTCTGTCTGGGAGGAAGAGGACCCATTGAGGACTAAAATGTATGTGTGGATGTAGCTTTGATCCGTGGAGACAGTGGCATTTTTCATGAATCTCAAATACCTTTCTCCGCATGCAAGTATGAGCATCGATGCTTTTATGTACTGTACCATACTGTCCTCCCTTGTCCAAACTTGCGCCTTATTTATATGAGGTCATTACATCCTGTTTTGCCCATAACATCAAGCGCATTTCCACTTGCTCATTTAGACAATGGAGAAGAAATAGATCTTGACATCATAGCGCTTTTATTAGACTGTTGCATGCTTTGTGTATTCTCCCGTTTCTCCAGTAATTGTGTACATTTACAGTAATTAGTTCTGATGTCTGTTGCTTGTCCTTGTCTGTTGCTTGTCCAGTTGATTTCCTGCCATCTTGAAGCACTTTGGTCTGAGCCACACAGCTATAAAGAACCAAAATAGATGATTTCGGGTGTTAAGGATGCAAGACATAAGAAACACATTGTTGCTACTTCCAGATAGATTCATTTCATTGAGATAAGACAAAGGTAAATGTTCGATTTTGAATCGAATGGCAAAATGTTGGAATTGGATAAAACTGACCTTTTTAAAGCAAGGTTGTTGGCAGTCTCTTTTGCATGACTTTCAAAAGCTGATTTGAGCCTGCTTTTGGGTCACAGACATCAACTGACTTTAACCTTAATGTCAGGGGTTCAAGAAACACAAACATCTGGAACAAATGCTGCTTTTAACGTCTGTGGAAGAGAATCTGCTGGCAGTGGCGCACTTCTGAAAGGTCACACTCATTACGTTAACTTTTATTCGATGCATCACAACACAAACATTTCATTGGCAGAAAAATCAGGGCTGGGTCTTTTGCAAGTCATGATCAAACACAGTTTGTTTTCAAAGGCCCGTACAAGAGCATAAGTGATGTTAGAAGTGTCTCTATTGTGTCGCTTTACCAATTAAATTGCTCTCATCAATCAGTCTTAGAACTCCTGTTTGTAGCTACTCTAGGTCCAACACAAAGTTGGACCAGTGCTGAATTGGCACCAATCCACTTTAAATACGGCCTCTGTGTTAGTAGAGTTATAACATTCAGTGTTTCTGCTGTCACTTATATTGATTTAGTCATGACGTATTTAGTTTTTAGTGCCACAGCAATCTCGGTCCTCGTGTTACCTTACATTCGAGTGACCCCAATGAGTCTGATGCAGTGATGTGTACATATATTTTTATATGTAGGAAAAAGACCCAACTTGGCTCGGACTGGGAATCGGTGTCGGCAGGTGCTCGGAATCAGTAACCGAATTGGTATCTGGAGTGTAAAATTCAAAGCTAAACTATAGGATTTTAGCTATTTAGGGCTTTATAGAGCGTGTTGGGAGTAGTGGTAGTAAAGGTTCAGTATGAACTACTGTTTATTGATAGAGCTGCTCTGCTGGATTGAGTGAGAAGCTTAAACAAAGACGAGGCTGTAGTTTGTTTTGTTTTTTTGTGTCCCCTTTGCTGTTGTAGTAGCTCTGTACTGTTGGCTTCCCCTCAGTCACATTATCAACAGGTATGGTATTTTTATTTCACAGTTATGTAGGCAACAACCTCACTAACGTGGTGTTTAGTAAACCTGAATGTTCAGATCCTGTCGCATCTCAGCCTTTTAAATATCGAGCCTATCATGTACATTTGCCCTTGTTGAACCGTTGTTGGTGGCTGTAGCTGCCTAACCCATATCCTGAATAATGACTACCAAAGTGCAGGGCTGAAGGTAGAGGTAGTCACGTAGCTTCATCAAACCGCTGATCAAAGCATCGAAGCATTCAGGTCAGCCCAAAGTCCTAGGGCTGACCTGAATGCTTCGATGCTTCAGCCATTGCTGGGGTAACTGATTGATGGTCCATATCAGTAGTCGAAATGTTTTTGTTTTGTTTTTTTAATCATTATATATGCATTACCACAAAAATCCCAAATAGCCCATGAAATAGAAAAAGATATTATAGCAAAAATTAAAAAAAAAAAAATTTCTTCTTAAACAAAAAAAAACATAATTTATACTAACCTAGTGTTAACGTTAGGTAACAATCTAGTTTTGCTAGCGACTGAAATAAACACGAACGCCAACCAGAAACTCTCAGGAGCCGTCTAATTTTCCCCCACAAATTAAAATTGGTGAAACAGTTTAGCTGTGTCATATATTTCACTGTGCTCTGATTCAGACGTGTTAAGTTTCTCCACCGCTACCTTCCCCAATTTTTACGTCGCTATGGGACATGACAGGTCTCGCTGCTTCCCTTTGTGATCGGTCAACTGCACAAGTTATGGTCACCCACATATATTTTCATTAAATCTCAAAAGTTATGTGGTGAAATAAATTGAATTTTGACTAAATGTACGGTAAGTGTTGCCAGCTTTCTTTCACAAATATGAAAAGGATAATGGTAGAAAATGTGGGGAAAAAACTTAAAATAACTTAAGATTTCGAATTATTTCAACTCTGAAAACCTAGGAAAAATCCAGAGATTGAAATTGAGGGACAAAAGTAATTTTAGAAGTGGATTTCTAGAAGCTGAACTCTGAGTATGTGAACTGGCATAGCAATAAACCCCCGAGGCTATCTTTTATGCACAAAGAGAGAGATAAGTGAAGTAAAATGTTGAAATACAGCACATGACTGTGTCTATCCGTAAGACACTGGAGGTCAACATGTTTTCTGGCCTGAGTCAGCAGCACCCTCATATCTTGTCCTACGTAAGAGCCCGCCAGTGTGTTGCGTCTGTCAGTGAGATTCCTCTCCCCCAGCATCATGTCCTCCGGTGAGCCTCTTTTCCCTTCGCCCTGTGTTCTCAGGAAAAGCAGCCGGCTGTTTTCCTTGTGTTTATCGAGCAGGAAGTGGAGTGGACTAGGTGGCCGAGCTCAGTGTTTAGACACCGAGGTAGCAGAGCCCGGCATGGGCCCGGAGCCCATTGTTCTCTATCTGGCAACTGCCGGGGGTTATTTCTGTTATTGTTGCTTAATTCTGTCTGACATTGTGTCAGTCCCCAGCAGAGGAAGGTGTGTGTGTGTGTGTGTGTGTGTGTGTGTGTGTGTGTGTGTGTGTGTGTGTGTGTGTGTGTGTGTGTGTGTGTGTGTGTGTGTGTGTGTGTGTGTTCCTGCCTGCTCACTTCAAAATGTCTTTGGTGCATTGCAGTCCAAAGCCATAGAGAAAAGGAAATCACAGACCCCCTATTTCCACAGTGATTGTTTGCCAGCTTCGATCCTACTGTGATAAAGATTGCTTTCTTTCTGGAAGCTGGCACTGCAGCGAGCCCCACAGAGGCAAACGATGTTTAATGCAAGTGTTGGTGTGCAAGAGGCTAAATGGTAGCATCGTCCCGACATGACAGTGCACACACAGAGAGCTGAGAGGCACTGGCGATGTGTGCCATCACCAGAAAATGGATCAATTTGTAGACAATGAATTTCAATTGCATGCTTAAAATTCCGTGGGTACTTTCCACACAGATACACACACATACGCGATGTGATATCAGCATCTACTGAATATAAATGTACTGCTTTTTCTTGTGAGGGACTGACTTTCACATCAGAATATAGGAGATTTCACATCATTAGCCGGCGTCAGTGTTTCAAATACTACTTATTTTCAGATACCTTACTAAACGCAGTGGCTGCTGGGGACCTTCTGAGTTGTGTTTGACTGTTTGTTTTCAACCTTTGGGGATGATGGCTAAATGGAAGCTGTGTGGACTGATTGCATATAGTTAAATGTTAACTTAGAGTGTCATGCTCTTTAACAGATTGTGATTTTTTTTTTTTGTTTTTTTAGAAAGTGTTTAGCCACGTTTATACCATATCCAGATCCTGGTTTTTCTCACATTCAGATCAATTCCATTGGTAAATTGGACGGCCCAAGCAGAAGTTACTCGTTACACCTACAATATCTGTTACATTTTACATGTTTGGCTAAGAAGTTGTGAACACAGCGTGAACACAACTGCGTTCACAACTGTGAACATGTTCAATA
The DNA here is from genome assembly GCF_016859285.1 of Xiphias gladius. Taxonomy (NCBI): domain Eukaryota; kingdom Metazoa; phylum Chordata; class Actinopteri; order Istiophoriformes; family Xiphiidae; genus Xiphias; species Xiphias gladius. The sequence continues at coordinate 6,450,149 of NC_053403.1, read as the reverse complement.
TTATTCTTTTGACTCAGTTCTTGGTCTCAACCAGCTTCCGAGGGGAAATATCTGGCCGGGAGGCGATTAGCTTAGCTTAGCATAAACACTGGAAGCAGGGGGTAACAGTTAGCCTGGTTCTCAAGAAAGTAAAAAAAATCAGCCTATAATACCTGTAAAAGCCACTGGTTAATACATTGTACCCGTTTTAGGTTTTACTTATACACAAACCGTAACATAAAAGTAATCGTTTGTGTGTTTAGGGGAAAAAAATGGCTGTGTCCCAATTTAGGGGCTGCGCCCTTTGAAGGCTACAGGTTCCATTTGAAGAACAATTGGGTCGCAGCGGCAATGATGAGGCTGTCCTATTTTTGAAAACTCCGTCAAATGTGGGCAAGAAATACGTCCTTCGTTTCCCAGGCAACGAAGGATCCAACGGGTGGATCTTTTGCGGCCGAACCTATCCCAAGATACACTGCACGCCGGTGACGAATCACTGCCGACTCACTTTCAAAAAGAGAGTATGGCAGACTCCGCAAAAAAAAGTGAAAGTTGCCAGGCAACCATCTGTGCTGATTGCTTGGTTGAATATCTCGTAAGATGTAATTGGTTTTTGTTGCTATTGTTGTTTTTTTGTTTTTGTTTTTTTAAATTGTTGGATTCAAACTACATATTTATTGAACTACGGTGAATGTAAATCTAGACTGGTAAGAAATCAGTGCCGGTATATCGTACAGTCGCGCAGTTGTCAGTTGTCATTCCAGGGAAACCTACCAGTGGTCCTTCAGTTTACTCAGGGCGACGGGCACTCCAACCAGAAATCCAAATCTTCAAATCAAACCTTGGCAAGCCACCCATATCTCATGAACCAAACAATTAGAAAGTATCTTTTCACAGAATACAGCCTGCGCAAAAAATCCCATTTGAGACTTTATATTTGCCCTCAGTGATCCTTCAACAGCAAACTGCACTGAAACCTGGGATTGGATGTAAATAAACATATATATTAAAACGAGTCAGCGTAGTCAAGTCGGTTTTATTTATATAGCCCACTATCACAAATCACAAATTTGCCTCAAAGAGCAACTACAATCTGTATGGCATACAACACCCTCTGTCTTTATACCAACAATTTGGAAAAGGAAAAACTGCCCAAAAGAAAACGCTGGAAGATCAACGGAGGAGGGAGGCAAATAAGTCTTGTTTTAAACTTTTATGGTACCTAGGCTTAGTTCTCTCCTTAACTGCATTCACAGTGGTCTTTTCATTCCTCAGTGGTCTTGAGTGTGCAGGTGTAAAGGGGGAGAAGCAGATATTGTAAATGTTGTTCTGTGATCAGATTGGAACCACAAATTCACGACTCGACATGACCGATTTGTCTTCATCTCGTCTTTGATTCAGATGAGGAGGAGCTGCTGATCGAACGCAGCATTCACACTGGCATGATCAACCCCGGTGACCAGTGGCAGACCATCTTGCACGACGGGCCCGTGGCTCACCTCACCTATCGCATCCGGGTGCGCTGTGATGACAACTACTACGGCAACAAGTGCAATAAGCTGTGTGTTCCTCGTGACGACTACTTTGGACACTATCGCTGTGAGCCTTCGGGGGCTCAGGTGTGCCTGGATGGCTGGATGGGCCCAGACTGCCGCACAGGTGAGCTGCCAGCATCTCAATTGGCAGATGTCATGGACTTGGTGCCTGCAGTTATCGTAGCGGTTCACAAAGACAGTTTGATGTTATCTTGTTTATGTGCAGTCCGCCAAGCCCATCCCAGACTGTGACTGTGAAAAACAAGCTATCCGAATAGATCACTTTCAACCGTGGAAAATTTTAACTGGAATTTTTCACTGTTCTCTCTCACCTCATTGACAAAATGATTAGTCGATTTTAATTGAGAAAATAATCCACAGATTAATTGATAAAGAAAATAATCTTCTGTATGTCTTTTCTGTCAACACAGTTGTGGTGTTGCCATAGCTACAGACGTAACAAACCCAGTGAAAAGACCAAGTGATGCAGGGACCAAAACCAACAATGCGTTAATCAGTCTCTTCATACTTTCCAGATTCCCTGCCATATACTGCATATTTCCAGGGACGGCAGATTGTTATTAATTCAGTGTGCTAGTGAATGATTACAAAAGCAAGACGGTGTACGCGAGAGTGACTCAAAATAAGTGGCCATGGTCGACCATAATGATCATAATTTTCATGGTTTAACATTTTCAACAAGTTCTGATTCGGCATCGAATCATTTTTGACAACACTGCTGTGTATTTGATTTCACAGCTGTCACCTGTTCTGGATTGCTTTAGTGCGGTGTGTATTTGTGTCTCATTAATAACTGGAATACCACATTTTTTTTCGATTTCTCGAGTGGAAAATGTTTGAAAATGTCCGGACACAGCTCTGGGGGACGACTCTGGGATTTCAGAATAAACCAGATGACATTAAACTGCATCATAAACCTTTATCATTGGCTGTCCCGTTATAATAGGAGAGGATTACTCCAAAGCTGTAAAAATTTCTTCACCAATTCTGAAATGATTTTGTTAATTGATAGTCATTCAACAGAAATATAATCAATCATTTTTTTAACTGGTTAATCATCATTTACCATCATTTATCAAACATTTGTTGGTTCTAGCCTCTCAAATCTGAATATTTTTTTTTTAACATTTTAAAGACTACGACAGTAGGCACTTAATTGAAAAAAATAATTAGACTATCTAATGAAAATGATCATTAGTTGCATCCTTATTTTTAACACTATAGTGTTCAAAGGTATCAGATTATTTGCTGTAAGTATAAAGTTATGTTATTAACAGCTTGAATTTAACATCTGGATTTTCGTATATAAATTAGCTTAACTCTCAGCCATTATCCAAATACCATTTTAAAAAAAATGAAAAAAAGCATGTTTGAAATGCAGCCTGCTAATGTTTAAAATGTAGCCGCATTGGGGTCGTGCTTGTGGGTGGTGTTAGAGAGAGTGGGGGGCCTCAATAAATCACCCAGCTGACCTTAGAAGACTAAGGGTGAATAGTGAAGGGGAGCACAGAGAGGGGCTGGGTTGCTTTTTAAGAGGGGGGTAGTGTCTTACATGCAGGCTATAAAGTTGTCCCCCCCCCCCCCAACTCTGGTCAGGGTGCCATGAATTCTCATGTCTTGTTGCACTTGTTAGAAGGATGGCAAACAAACAAGCTTCTCCTCCTCCCACCCTTCCACATTGTTGCCTCCCTTCGCTTGCTGTCTTTTTGTATTTTTTTTTTGAATTGTTTAAAAAAATTATGTTTTTATGAGGAGAAATGTAATGATACATGTCTCCCAATGGAATTTAAATATCACCTTTGAATTGTTTCTCTCGGTCTTCTCGCTTTTTTTTTTTTTTTTTCCAGCAATCTGCAAGCAAGGCTGCAACCTGTTACATGGCATCTGCGTTGTCCCAGGGGAATGCAAGTAAGATTAGCAGGAATGTCTGTCTCTTTCATACAGAGAAATGTGACTGATTTTTTTTTTTTTTTTCTGCAGGGCCTTTTTGGGTTTCAATGTACTGCTTTTACCTAGGCACACATTACATTCCCTGCTGCGTTGCGTTTGAGATCGCCATCACAATTTTTCACGTAGCTTGATTTATTTTGGTCCATTTATAATAGAAAAGTGGTTTCTGTTAATGCAACTGCAGTGGCGTTTGACTTATTCAAAATAAGACCAATAGTCAATCAAAATGTGTGCAAGAAGGATGGATTTTAGATGCCAAGCGGAGGCACCTTCACTTGTAGAAGCCTGTTGTGTGTTTTTTGTGTCAGCCTTTCCTTCCCTCGTGGGCATCTCCACCTCAGTTCAAAAAGAAAAGGGCAATGTCCTGTCTGCCTTCTTGTATTTTTAGCCACCCGAAATCCCCCACAGAATACCAAGCATCTCATCGGCTCTCCGCCGCTCGGACCGAAGAAAGGGAGTTGCCGGTGTGTGAGTTTGACCACTGCAAACGTGCCGGGAATTGTCACATCCCCTCTCCATCCGCATTGCAGTCCTCCTCGAGGGGCAGGGGGCAGGAGAGGAAATGAATATCCCACCGTGTTATGTACATTTCCCAAAGTGGAAACGAGACTTATATAAAGTGACATAGAGTGGGCCCCATAGCTCCACGTTTTCAGGATGTGGTACATCCCGTTGTCATCTGTAAACCTCCCTCCCACCTGCCGGATGCAAAGAGACACTTGCCTCCCGTTATCAGGAAAGAGCTTTTGGCTCGGAGCCAAGGAATAGCAGGGGATGACCAGTTTTAGGAAACTGTTTCACATTTTTTAAAATCTGCCTCTATCAGCAGGCCGCATCCTTATTCCAGCTAGCAGACAGGCGACGGAGGGAAGGACCTTATTCTTATGAAACGGCAAGTTTCAGTCAACAGGAAAAGTGGCATGAATTTAATGAAGCCTCAGGTCACAGAAAGCTGGCATTAAATCACTTGTCATCTCCTTTCATTCCCTTTTTATTTCCTCAGAGTTTTATGGGCTTTGCCCGTTCACGACTGTCTTTTTAAGAAACACAAAAGCTGGTATTGAGGGTTTTTATTAGCAAACATTAGACTTGTTCTGGCATATTTGTCAGAGGCTTTCTGTGTCCCGAGAATCACTCCGGTGAGCAACGTAACCCATTTTCACCATTTTGAACGTTTTGCAACCTTTGACGTGTCAAAGTGCCAAGATGCTGGAATTCAGCACCAAAGAAGCATCTTGCCTGTACTCGTGAGCGATGAGTAATCCTGATGTCTGTATGGCCAGGAATTAAAACGCAGAAGGACTCTTTTGATTCCTTCTAGCTTAAAAGGAAGTGACCGAGTTGCCTTTCCAAAGTACAGTTACTGCTGTCGCTACAGGGCTGTCAGACCCTCCGAGGTTAATCATATACAGTGGGAGAAGCATGACAAGTATTCCCCGCTGCCCCTCCACCCTCCAGCCCGAGAATGGCAGAGATTTCCGAAGGCCTCGTCTCTCGGAGAGGCAGCGGTGCCGTCTGCAGGAGACTCAAAATAGCAGTCAATTGACAAGACAGCTGGCTCGACGACACCACAGCCTTGGAATAGCGCGGTGCTGTCATGAAGCTGCAGGCGTGTGCACATATACGCTGTACACACACGGACGTCTCCAGCCACTTGCGCTCAGAACCACCGTGCCACCCTCATAGTCAACCCCCACCCCCCTCTCTCTCTCTCTCTCTCTCTCTCTCACACACACTCACACACACCCAGCATCAGCCCCAGACTCTCTAACCTAAGCACGGGAGTAGCTGGAAGTATTCTTAACCCCTCCTGCCCTGGAATCTCACTCCACTAAGATTAGTTGGCAGGAGGTCATCGGATGGGTTTGATGCAAGAGCAGATACAGTGTTAGGCGTGTTTCCACTGTTGGGCAGGTTGCATCCGAGGGCTCACTGCAGCCACAAGTAGACTTCTTTTCTTTGTCCCTTCTGCACATTTAGTAGCCGCCGCAGGCTAGCGGTCTGAATCAGGGCCCAATGGCTATCTTCAGAAAGTCTTCCAACCCCTCCCGCAGACTTCATTAAAATGGTGTATAATGGTGCTTAAAACGACTTCTCTTTTGAAATCCCTACTGTTTTGTGGCAGCTCCTCACTGGGCTTAAACAAAAAGCTACTTAGACCTTCAAAAACCAGGATGATCTGTTTTTGTAAAACAGGAAAAACAGGATTGTCGAGTACATGTTTGTTTCACTGATTAAAAAGAACATCACAAATCATGCGTTCTGTCAGGTGTTATTGACTTTGTTACTTCACCAAATTTTTTTTCCCCAGAAGAACATATGAAAAATGTATATTTGACTCTAATATGAACATCCCCTTTTTTGATTTGTTGTTAAAGTTGTGGTGTTTTAAAGGCCTACACAAGTGCCCTTTGGAAGTGTGTTGAAGCCTAGTTTGCATTCTGCTGCTGCAGCATGTGAGGTTTTTCGTAAGTGAAGTTACTATAATGAGGAGGCTGTGCATAATTACAGATTTTAATATTTTAATACATCCTCTGTTGGGGGGAAAAAAAGAACCAATCCTTCAAAGCTTATTCAATAGAGAACTTTAAACATTTTCTTTTGCAATATATGACTACATTAATGGTGGCGAGACTGTCATAGTCATCACGTCTGCGTACATCTATATATCATTTGGTTTTCTGAGAATGATCATGTAAGAGAGAACGCAAAGAAATGAGCTAACAGCCTGTAAGAGAAACGGAAGGGATTTTTCACAGAGCAGTTAGAGGGATTAGAAGAGGGAAATGATTTATGATAATGTGTTGGCATCTGTGTTTGACAGGTGTAACTATGGCTGGCAGGGCCAGTTCTGCGATGAATGTGTGCTTTATCCTGGATGCGTCCACGGGACCTGCAACCTCCCTTGGCAGTGCAACTGTGAGAGGAACTGGGGTGGCCTGCTGTGTGATAAAGGTATGGAAAGGTTTTTGGTTTTTGTTTGTTTATTTATTTTATTTTTTCCATTTCATCGCCTCCCACACAAGGCACTGGCACAGTCCTCACTTTCATCCTGCATGTGTCCTCCAGCTACAGTTTGCCTGCATTTGATGAGTCACAAGTAAGCAAGCTCCTCAGAGCAGAGTCGCAAGAGAGAGAACTTTTGAAGAGGGACCATATCGCCATGCAAAATGCTGCTCTGTCGTGAGCTTTTTTTGGCTTGAGAAGCAGGCTTTTTTGGTCCCCTTGCTTGCAGCAATGCTCTCTATTTGTTGAGCAGTTTTAAAATGTGGAAAACAGTTTAAATTGAGCTGTCTTTAAACTCAAATGCATTTTTTTTTCCACATTAAAGTGCAGTGGAGGCACATTCTGTTTTTAAAACTTTAGAATTTTATCTAGTCCTGTCACTCAAAGGCCATTCTCAGAGATGATTTAGAGATGAAACGATTAGTCAAATCATCAAGTTAAAGACTGATAGAACATTAATTGGCAAGCGTTTTTAATTATCAATTCATTGTTTGTCATTACTAAGTGATTTCTTTCTGACAAAGAAAGCAGTTTCAAGTAGTCGCGTTGGGTGTAAGAAAATTATGGTGGGTATTTTCAATAATGTTTGACCAAACGATTCATCAGCTAATTGAGAAAAATAATTGTCAAAATAATGAAAATCATGACAGCATTAGAGATGATTTTTAGTATATTTTGGATATCAAGTTGCTCCAAAAACTGGATGAAAGACTCTCACAGATTTACACAGTTTAAATACTGTATTTCACAGGAATAATGTCCCAAAAAAAAGCCCGAAATGCAAAAGAATATGATTGATTTTATACATCAAAGACACATAGGATTCATGTATATCAGTAAAAGTATGTTCCAGTTTACATGAATTCAAAGAAACTACCTTCTGAATTATCTGTACTCCGCATTCTCTCTGTGAGAAGAACGGCAGCTGAATAGTTTTACTGCCTGGGTGATCTGAGCAGCAGCCGGGACACTCGATCCCCCCCCCCCCCCCCAACATCCCTTCGTCACCAAGGGCTCTTCAGGGGATGAGAACGGGTCCTAAGATCCCGAGTGGAGACAGATCCCTGCTCATTTATTTACCAGCCTTTAGGGTGACCTGGCCTTTAGCCTAAGGTTGGTGTGCAGGGATCAAATGGGGTTTAGCTGAGCTTACTTTGTACATGGCATGGAAAAAAAAAAAAAACTGCAGATAATGAAGAAGACAAGGGAAACAAAAATACATTGGATACTGATAGGTCTTAGCGTGACAAACTGCGTATTTGTACAAGTAACAGGACAAATTCCTCATAGAGGAATGGAGTCCATGGCTGAATAATAACTGAAAGAGAGATTTGTCTTGATGTTAACCACTTGGCTGTATCCCGTAAATACAGTACAGTGAAACCTCTTATCATAATGCAGTGCAGTAGAGTGGTCGAGAAAAACACCCCGGGCTTCCTGTCAAAGCTTGACAGCTGGGGTTCTGTACCGAGAGAGAAGACTCCGACGACGCCGCCCGCGAACTCCTGGCGTCAACTGGATAAATGGTGAAGCAAGCAAAGGGCTGTCTCACTGGGTCGATCCAGTTAGCGAAGTCCGAGGCCACGGTTGCAGTTGACATTGGAAGTTTGCTCCAAAGTTTTATATAGATGATTTTATCTTTTATTTCTTATCCCAAGGAACACTGATGGCTCTTCAAAAGATGCCTATATAGAAAAACAGTGTTCATTTTGGTCTTGAATTATTGTACAGGATGATGGTAAACTACCTGGATTAGGACAAAGCTCTTTTCTTTCTTATTCTGCCGATCCTTCCTGCCTTCTGAGCAGATTTTAGTATAGTCGTCGCATTTGTTTATGCACAGGTTTTTAGGTAGTTCAAACTCTTACCAAATATCAAATTGCGATTTAAATCATGAATGAAAAGTAAGTATGGCAGGATAGATTGATGGAGGCTGTGACTTCATTCATCACTGAGGGGCCTAGATTTAATTCTCTCAACTCACCCTTTGGTATCAGTAAGGTTTATTGAACGGTTTGAGTCCGGCCAGGGGACCTTTTTTGTTGCATCTTTCTCTCATTTGTTTCCTGTCGTCTCCCCACTACTGCCTTCGTATATAGGCTTAGGTGCACCCAGAAATATGATGATGCAATGCACTGTCTTAGAATCCTTTTGAACGTGTCTTTCTCCTGGTCTCCTCCAGATCTAAATTACTGCGGTCGCCACCAGCCTTGTGTCAACGGAGGGACCTGCATGAACACCGAACCAGATGAGTACTACTGCGCCTGTCCACAGGGCTACTCTGGCAAGACCTGTCAGATAGGTGAGAGAGCACCTGCACTACGTTCGTTGAAAGTTGACTTTGTCACTGTGTTATATTTGCTGTTTTGTGTCCAATCGAGATGGCCCTTCCCTCACGTACAGTGTTGTCTCCTTCCGCTTTAATCCCTGTCAGCTTCATTCCCCTTGTTCTACCATGTTTGAAGTTCGTTTAAGACGATGTTTCCTGAGGGGTAGTTTGTGAGCCTGCGGCAAAATAAATAGTGATAGTCCATGTGTCTGATATGAAAATATACCAGTATTGAAACATATCCAGTGTGGCAAAAAATATCATGACAAAGTTTTCAGTGTATACAACGTATCAAAAATGATGAAAGAAAATCATAAAGGGGCACGAATGCAGAATGTGTAGGAAGAAGATAATGAAGATTTTTAGCCCTCTACCTGAGTAACGTCTTGCTTTTTCATTCTGTGACCGCGCTCCCCCTCCCCCCATCAGCCGAGCACGCCTGCGTGTCCGATCCCTGTGCCAACGGCGCCACGTGCCACGAGGTTCTTGCAGGGTTCGAGTGCCAGTGTCCGCCAGGTTGGGAGGGTCTGACCTGTGCCAACAGTGAGTCGCTGCACTGCTTTCAATCATCTCCTCTGTTTCTTCATACACACTTCCCCCGCCGTTTCTGTTTTCCTCCCTTTCCTTCTGAGTATGTCCCTGTAATATTCACTGAGTGTTGTTGACCAGCCACCAGCCTTCCTTCGAAGATAAATTAATTAACCTAATTCATTAATCATGGCCCTTTTTAATACTTAAACACCAAACCTCCGATCTCTTACCTCTCAGTCCTCCCCTTACTGCGCTCCTTCATCATCTTCGACCCTCTTATTAACGGATACTGATGAAAACAGTGGTAAGCTTTCTCACCCTCTGGGGCACGTCGTGAGTTGAAGTTTGTGTTCTCTCAGATTTGGATGAGTGTGCGTCCAGTCCGTGTGCTCGGGGTGGAACCTGTATCGACCAGGAGAATGGCTTCGAGTGTGTGTGCCCCCCACAGTGGGAAGGAAAGACCTGCCAGATAGGTGAGTTTTCATCCTTAGTACACACACACACACACACACACACACACACACACACACACACACACACACACACAAAGATAATATTTTTAGGATGTCTGTTTTTTGGTGAAAAATTCTTCATTTCAACTGGGAGATGTAGGCTTGCCCCCATTTCTTTCCTGTTTTTTTCCATTTCCTAAAACGAGAATAAAGGGCCTCTAAGACACAGCCAACATTGCTCGCTGCTCTGGATAACTGTATTTTGGGATTAAATTTGGCAGCCAACAGCCCGAGCCCCGTGGCCAGAGTACAAGTTGTCAATACCGCGGATGAGCCAGCAGCTGCCCACAGTTCAGTGCTTCTTTTCTCAATGATTTTATGAGCTACTAGTGTATCTATATCCGGCTGTTTGTTTGTCGCTGGCACGGGCATTCGTTTCTATATTGCTCCCATCTCGATGGGCGGACGTGACCGACACGAAGCCAGGAAATGGATTACGACCGGTAAACAATGTTTGTGTGTGTGTGTGGGTGGGGTTTTTTTTTTTTTTTTTTTTTTTTTCCCCCCTTGGGGGGGGGTTTAGGTAGGAAAGAGATCCCAAGACTTCAGTATCAACTTACCAGCTCAGATCTCAGTTTACCGGCAGGAAGCTATTGGCCTCCTATCTTACCTGGAGATTGTTGTGTGTGGGCATGGGTGTGTGGAGTGTTGGGTTTCAGAGAGAGGACAACCCTTTGAATATTTGAGCAGCAGTGCTTGTCTTTGTTGTAACACTTTTGATGTCGTTAGAGATGGTGAAGGTTTGAAATGAGCACAAACAGTACAGTTTCACTCACTAACAGATTTTTTTATTTGAAACTCATCTTTAATTTTTGACTCAAATATTGGCTACGACATTTGGTTTTTCAGTAGCAATGGTTTTATTTCTTTAATTTTGTGTGTGTGAGGCTTCAAAGGTTGATTTTCTGGTCTCTTTTCTTACTCCCCGTGCTTTCCTTGGTTTGTTTCAATTGATGGACTGGGTCTCCTTCTACCTCCTGCCTTCACAGATGCAGATGAGTGTTCAGAAAAACCCTGTAAGAACGCTTACTCTTGCAAAAATTTGATTGGTGGATATCACTGCAACTGTTTTCGGGGATGGTCCGGACAAAACTGTGACATCAGTCAGTATTTCTTTCTCAAAGTCACTTCTAAATTTCTTACCTTTTGCTGGTGTCCTCTTCCTCTGGCTACTTTTAACTGCCTCTCCTCACTTCCTGGACACAAAACATAGGTGTATTTTAGCATCACTTTCCCACATGTGGTAGTCCATTACTTTCTCGTCTTGGCAAACTGAAGCTCCAGCTCTGCCGTCATGACTCAAGTTGCATGCCCAGTTCTTCTCTCTGGATCCAGTGCATGCACGGTTACAATCTACAAGGTCGATCTGGCACTTTCTTGGCTTCACTAGTTATTTCTTTTCCAAACTTTGACTTAATCTGTGCACATCCCATTTTATAGATTTCACCTAATAATGGATGAGGTGATATGTGGCCCTATAATTAATTCCTTTTTTTTTTTTTTTTTTTTTTTTTTGGACAATGTTAAACAATGAAAAATAATGTCAAATGTTGGCGTCCTCTTCAGGAATCAATGGCTGCCATGGTCAATGCCAGAATGGAGCAACATGCAAGGTACGGATGATTTCATTTTCAACTATATAATTGGGTAAATTTACTGATGTTAGTTGCACCTTTTGACTCTTATTTGTGCTTCTGTTTTCCTCAGGAGAGTGCGAGGGGTTACCACTGCCATTGTCCTCCAGGTTTCGTGGGCACTCACTGTGAAATCCAGAGGAATAAATGCAACAGCAAACCATGCCAGAACGGCGGCCAGTGCCACGCGGTGTTGGACAGCTTCGTGTGTGAATGCCCACCAGAGTTTGCTGGACAGCTGTGTGAGGTGAGTCTCATGTTCCACATGTCACAGCATTTAACAGTTATTGATGCAGTGACAGCGTATGTGTTGGTGGTGGCCACTTTCTGTGGCTATACAAAGCTACCTTTTCTGCTCTTGTTTGTGGGCGAATCTCACATCACAGAGCTTCATGGTACAGTCAGAAATCAGATGAAAGATGAAAACATACATTTAGCAGTGTCCGTAGGCAGATCAGGGGACCCAGAACAATTAAAAAGAAATATTAATACAGCTGCTAACAATGTGTTGTTTGAGCAGTGCCATACTTGTGACAGAAATGAAGAGGAAATGGTTCAACATGACGATACTAGATACCAAAAAACGTGCTGCTAAAGCAAAGCGGTCCATGGCTTGAGATTAGACAGTCATGGAGATGGACAAGAAACTATTTTAAAGTAGGTAATAGTACACTGTCTAACAGAGGATGTTCCCATGGACAGAGACATGCATAAAGACCCCAAAGAAGCTCTCATAATTATCCTGCCAATCGCTGATCAGTATAAATTGCCGTGGCTAAACATGCCAGTAAAATCGCATAATCTTAAGAAAGCATTGTCGACCCTCTCTGCAAACCATGATGATAATAATATGGTCAAAATATACACACAGTGACTTGTAATGCCAGACAAATGCACAAACTGCAGTAGCCATTACACCACTGTCATCTGAGCCAACTGTCCATTGCAGACCCCGCAATGTGCCAAATCATTGCTATGATGGCTTATAAGTTCTGTAATACTGTATGTTCCCAACCCAATAAACTAAGCCCAGCTTCTGTTGCAAAGGCCTGTTGCAGTTCAACTTTTTATTTCATACAGACATTACATATCAGTGTCCTTGCTGCAGCCTTTTATACTTAAAGTGTGTGTTTGAAGCTAAAGTAGGTTAGCAGTGAGGAAACCGACACTTCACTGCATCTCTTGGGCCCTGAATGGAGGACATTGCTGGTCAGGAGCCAATCCTGATTTAGCATCTCTACTATAAATATGAGCCTCTCTGAATGAGGTGACGCTGGGTTTCTGCCCGCGTACTACAGACCTCTGATGCCTGCTATGGCACGGTGTACATCCTGCCCTGCTGTGCCAAAACTACAACGCCTCCAGCAAAATGTTTTTCTGATTAGTACCTCCAAATCCATAAGTTTCATTGGGTAATGGTGTTTTGCCCACTCAATCTGAGTCATGTCTTCCAAGAAATAGGACAATTTGAATCCCAGCGGAATAGCTCAAGAAGGCAAAACACAAAGAGCCACAACATATATTCTCTTAGTAGACATGCTTGTCTTCATCATGTAATTTATGAATTTTTTTCCCACTCAAAGAAATAATTCAGGGAGCCAGGCCAAAAAAGATTATTTTTATTTTTGGATGGTATAGTAGGTCTTCAGCCGATTTTCCACCACTTTGTTCCAGAAATATCTTGACAACTTTTGGATGTAATGCCATCAAATTTGGTTCAGACATTCATGTCCCAGCTAAAGATGAAGTGTAATGACTTTGGTGAACCACAGACCTGTCATTTAGAGCCATTATTGAGTTAAAATTTAGATTTTGTCCAAAACTTGATTACCAAATAACTTACAAAACTAATGGCATTCCATCGAGCCTCAGCTGTACTTTGTGTTGTGTGCTAACCAGCAAATGTTAGCATGCTAAACTAAGATCAAATAAAAACGACATACTGGTCATCAATTTTTATCTTTTACTGGCTAACATTATGTTTTAAGATGTCAAGAAAACAATCTCACTGCCAGGTTTCAGTAGCTGCTCTGAAGCTTTTGATCATATGACATGATCTTCATCAGCAAATTTGATTTGGCCCAGTTGTCGTGCAGTCGTAGATGCTCACGTCTCCATTTTCTCCTGAGCATTTTAAAGACTTCCTGTTAATTCATGATGACTCTGAGCAAACTCCGATTTGCATTATGCGGATCAAGTGATAAAACTAAAAGCTCCAGAACAGCTACTAAGTGGACCTCATGGTGAGATCGCAACTGCTGTTTCCGAGGTTAAGAATGGGCTTTGAACCTCATATTCAAAGTCGATTAAAAGCATAAAAATTTTATTGATGCCTGTTCAACATTGGCTTAAAATGGACCAGAATGAGTAGACTGATGAGTAGATCTCCGATATGCAATGTGAGCTCTGTTGTTTTTAAGTATAATTTGAGGACCTATTTATTGATTTACACTTAATATTACATTTTGTTTTAAATATTCGGCAAAATTTGTTTTGTGAGAGACAAGTAACATCCTTTTTTTAATGGTACAAGCAATCATCAAAAGTCTGTTTTATTGCAGAATTAATTTGTGGTTGTCCACAAGCACATTCTGTGACCTTGCCTTGTGGCTGAAAAATGTTTCTGGTGCACTGAACAGTGCAAATAGTCACATTAATGTGCTAAAGATTTATAGACACTCTTGTCCTAGGACGCGATCCCCTGACCACACACATGCAAATAGTAAAGAAAAAGTGTATCTGGTCCTGACACTTAGGGTTAAATAAACTGTCTGTGACCACAGACTTCACTACCCCGATGCCCTACTCCGGCTCCCCTGTTTAGCACCTTAAATGGCAAAAGGGTGCAACCCAGAGTTTATGCCCAGTAGGCTTCTGTTTACATAAACAGAAGAGAGATTTTTACTCCAACCTCTATATTGCAGCATGTAAAAATAGAAAAAGATATCACCATGGTCTCTAGACCAGTTCTTTCTGTGTCATGGTGGTATGACACATAATTTATCTTTATTATATTCACCGTGGGTCTGCATGATGTTGGGCCAGAGTCAATATTTGCTCTCACAATGGGTTATCTTTCTCTTGCCTGCTCAGTTTCTCTCTCCCTCTCTTCTGCCAGGCTTCTGTCTCAGAGTAATCTCGCAAGATTAAGCAGGACAGAGATGCAAAAAAGCATGGATTCCCTTGATGAGCTTAGGGAAAGTTTCTGGGGCTTACATTGCTTGTGCACTTACCTTTCGATTTGTTCTGAACAGCAGATGTGGCTTGAGCCAGCCCAAGCCACTCGCCTACACAGACTTTAGCTCTCATTTTCCCATTGCTCATTTGGCTTCACTTGCCTAATCGTCTTAATAATCACCAAAGAACCGTATTGGTAAAGGGATTTGTGTTTAGTGCGGCAGCAGTAGCCTACGCAGCTCCTCACACAGAAGGAGGTGTCTACTGTCTGTACCCCTAGTGGATCCAGTGGAGCTGTTCAATGGCAGCAGTGGGATCTAGTTGTCAGCAATCACTGAGTGCTGGCGCTGGGAGGTCTTGGATGTGAATTTGCGAAACGTTTTGTCAAATTAGGTTTCGACTACTTTCCCTGGGTATATAAAGGTAAAAAAGAGGAGCAAAAAAAGCTGTGCAAAAATCTGCAAACACAACATTGACATATTGTCATCCCTATAAGTTCTTGTGGTGAGGGTGAGCAAAAAAATTGCTTCTCATTTACACATCATTCAACGTGGAGCAACATTGACATTCATTTGGATTTGTGTTTCTTGCAACCTGTTGAAATGTAAGTCCAATATTCACTCTCCTTTTAGCTATATTTTGGTCCTCAACAACTCCTGAAGGTAGTATCGTGTACTGATGTCTGTTTGGTGGTGGGCAGTGAGGATATTGTGGGTTTTTCAGAGCTTTTTTTTTTTTTTTTTGGTTGTTGAAAATGGCTGTATCAAAACAGTATAGTTGTGCGTCATAAAACCAAAACAATGTGCTGAAAGATGCTAAAAGGCTCTAAAGCTGATGGACTGCAGAGTTGGTGAGAATTCTCTGTTGGTTCATCATCATAAGTAACGCTTTTCACATCAAGAGATTTGTACATTGATTTTTAAATTACTGTTTATATCGTCTCTTCTTGATGTCCACAGATCTCTAGCTGGTCCCCCTCAGATGCTTGTGATCCAAACCCTTGTGAGAATGAGGCCAAGTGTCACAGCATTTACCAGGACTTCTACTGCGCGTGTCCTGAAGGCTACGAGGGGAAAACCTGTGAACGGCTGAAAGAGAACTGCCAAACCACCCCATGTCAAGGTGCCTGGAGCCATGTGCAGTGTTGTTGTGTGGAGAGTACTCTAGTATGTTAAAGAAAAGTAACGAATTTCAACCGTGTCTTTATGTCCTCTCAGTGATTGACAGCTGCACTGTTGCTGTAGCGACAAACGACTCGGCTGGAGTGCGGCACATCTCCTCCAACGTCTGTGGGCCGCGAGGACGCTGCATCAGCCAGCCAGCGGGCAACTTCACTTGCGTCTGCGATCCGGGTTTCAGTGGCATGTATTGTCACGAGAGTAAGTACAGACTCTTGCCGTGAGATTTTTAGCCTCCTGTTTAAGATCATACCGACAGCTGAAATTAAAAAAGTGAAATTAATTTGACCCTTAAACCTTATAAATGTAGCATTTTTAAGTAGTTTTTAAATCCTTCATAGATGGTTTATAACACATTATAATATTATTGTAAGCAGATATAAGAATTTTAAAGTGTTTATTAATGTGATAAACATATGAAACATGTTTAACACGTGGAAAACCATTTTACGTGAAAAATTTTACATATTCAAAGTATAAACATAGCTTTAAACATATTTAATGATTCATTATCACAGACATGAAAAAATGAGTTATTGTCGACAAACATAAACAAACACAGCATACTATTGTGTTATAAACCGTTTATTAAGTGCTTATATACTAATAGATGTTAAATGCAGGGGTTAAAATGAAGTCTTACCATAATGATAAAAAAAAGAAAAAAATCTTCAAACCGAACACAATCCTAGTGAAAGTCTTTTGTCTATCTAACCTTTCCTGCTCACTATTTCAGATATTAACGACTGCATCAACAACCCCTGTGGAAATGGAGGAACCTGCATCGATGGGGTGAACTCCTTTCAGTGCTTCTGTCCTGACGGCTGGGAGGGTCAGCTCTGCGATCACAGTGAGTTCATCGCCTCCAATTTGTTTCAGTGCATTCACTGTTGTTTATCCTTTGACCCTGTCATTGCAGCATTAAAGCAAAAAAAAAAAAAAAAAGTCCTGCCTGGGGTAGAGCTGCCACTTGCTCTGTTCTGTTCCTTTGCACTAAATAAAAGGCAGTGTAGTAAAGGTCAAATTGTGTAAATCTTCCTTCACCGTCAGATGTCAACGAGTGCAGACACAACCCCTGTAAGAATGGCGGGCGCTGTGTCGACATGGTGAACGACTTCTACTGCGAGTGCACCGACAACTGGAAGGGCAAGACCTGCCATTCCCGTGAGTTATGTCAACTCTGTTAATGTGTCTATGTTCATAGCTTGCGGCAGCCCCAACTGCACCCTGCAGTGCATCTACTTATGTTTCGACAACTGAAGCGTTGTTTTAACATGCTGGATCACGGGAATTATCCTTTCCTTTTGATGCTGGTAAGAGTCAAACGAGGAGGATTTCTAGGTGTTGCACAATATGGAGCTTCAGTGTTTTTTTTTTTTTGTTGTTTTTTTTTCCCCTGCCAGGCGAGAACCAGTGTGACGCAACCACCTGCAGTAATGGCGGCACCTGCTACGACCACGGGGATGCCTTCCGCTGTGCGTGTCCACCTGGGTGGGGAGGAAACACTTGCAACACAGGTGACGCTTTTCTGGGATGACGTTTACCAAAGTTCGAGGAAGCCGATGATCGATGATGTCACCTAGTTTTGCTTTGGGGGTTGCTGAGTGTAAAATATGAGCCATGTTTTAGAAGTCTGGGGCCGGGCTTAGTTAGGCTAATAGATGCTAAAACTACATTAAAAGCCAAAATAATACTAACGGCATTTTCAACTACACTATACAGACAGAATCTGGTTCTTAAATCATTTCACGTTAGCTCAGGTTAAGGGCTTTCGTGCAAAAGCATTCAGATTGTCGAATTTGATTTATTGTGGGATCTGTGTAGTTTTAATTTTTAAGTCTGGTGCACCCCTGTGCGTCTTTGGCTCAACCTCTCTTCTTTCCACAGCCAAGAACAGCACATGCGCCTCCAGTCCTTGTTCAAACGGTGGAACGTGCGTTGGAGGGGGAGACACCTTCACCTGCATCTGCAAAGACGGCTGGGAAGGCCCCACCTGTGGCCAAAGTTAGTTTCTCTACATAGCTTTGTACAGAACGCACCCATACCCTGCGTTTTTAATGTGACAGTGTTGAGGAGTGGGCTCCAATGCAATGCAAACTGTCGCAATGTCACTATTATCATATGATTATTGACTGTATTTTGAATCTTTTTTTTTTTTTTTACATTATGTTATGAAGGCAATAAATAGGACCTTTTAAATGTCACAGTATCACAGGTGACTAATGTAATTAAAGTGCCCACAGTTGGGGTAGATCCCCTATGTAATGCAGTTAAGAGTAAAATAAGATATAAAGATTCCTTATAAATGACATGAAGGCTATTTCTTCCTGCCGCACCTTAATTTTTTAACCATGCCAAAACTCACCAACTCAAATGGGATGTGATTCCTTGGACTTAAATTTAAAAGTTTAAGAGCTTGGTTTTAATACAAAATGACTCAGTGGTATGCAGATGCCACATGACAAAGGTACATTAGCAAGGCAAACACCTGTCTTTTTGTCATCTTAAAAAAAAAATGCACAAATGTGTCTAATGTGACAAATGTCACAGTAGATCATTGGTGCTGTGAATATCTGAGAAGATACTAAATGAATGATAGTTGAATGAGATAACATGATATAAATATGTTGCTGTGTCAGCTAAGCACTAAACATTTTTTGTTTCTTCTCTTCAACAGATACAAATGACTGCAACCCTCATCCATGGTATGTACCGGTGGTGCCCCCCCTCCCAAAAAAAACAAAACACCACACACAAACACACACACACGCAAAATATCTATCTCCCTGCTACTTCAAACAGACCTTGCAAGCTGGAGGGGTGAAGGGCCGTTAAAAGCAGTGGAAGTTCTGCTTAAATCAAGCCTCAAAGGGGCATCTCTCAGAGGAGGGGGCTAGTATATTGAATGGGACAGAGAGAGGTGGGGAAAGAGTTTTTTGGGGGGGCGGCAGAAAGAGTCCCACCTACCCCATGGTGAATGCAGGTGGGGGGTGGAGTGGCGCTTACGTGTCCATTCTTCTTGTGCGACCTGGGGGGGGGGGGCTGGTCTTTCAGAAGGACTGGAAGAGAGGCATGATGAGAAGGGGGGGGGGACTGGCCACGCCTATTAGCATCTGAAAGGTGGAGGCTGGTATTGATGAGTTGAATTGAGCCCTGTGACCCCCACAATCACCACCACATACACACACACACACACACACACACCCACACACACACACACACACACACACAAAACGATGTGGCTTTGTTGCAGCTGGAAAGGATGTGGCTCTTGTAAGGCCTCATCGAATTGTTTTTTATTTCTTTCCTTCCTCAGTTACAATGGCGGTATCTGTGTGGACGGAGTCAACTGGTTTCGGTGTGAGTGCGCTCCTGGTTTCGCTGGACCAGACTGCAGAATCAGTGAGTAATGACAAGAACTGACTTAATCATATAACCTGCTTTTTGGATGCTTTTTGATTTTTCATTTACTAAGACCCTTACGTAGTCACGGCACCCAGTATGATTAAGAGGATGGATAGATGGAGCAAGGAAGGAACCAAGGAAAAGGGGGGACAAGGATGAGATGGACACTTTGACACCTAAATGCAAGAATGGGATGCCGCCCTCTCCCTTTTTCTCCGTCCTTTAACGCCTCAGGGGTCAGAGGTTGTCCCTCCTCCATACTCACACAGTCACACAAACACACACTGAAGACAAATTACCCAGTGACCCTCAAATTCTTCTTCTCTGCTCCTTTGTTTCGGCCGGATAACGTTCACCTTTGCTGTCAGGCTTGAATTTGAGGGCTCTCTTCTAGATCGTGTTCATGTGAAATCTGGATGACAATGTGGGGAGCCACAATTGATACACGTGTTTCAAAGAGCTGGTCTAGTAACAGAAAGGTTTATAATTAAAAATTTGCACTATTTAAACATTGATCCTTTTCATGAAATTTTATATAAGAATTGGTTCTGTGATTTTTATTTTGCCCAGACTGGAAGTTTTTGGACTTGACTGGTTGCTATTTGCGACATAAAATAAATCTGAGGATACATGGGTTGATTGACTAAAAAGGTCATGAGAAGAAATAACACAACTGCTATACCAAATTTGGTTTACTCTTTCGGGATTTTACAAATGTTTTTGCTCTCATTCTTGTGAGATACTGTTGAGCTTTACCTCTTCAAGGCTCTAGAAGACTACTCAGAACAAACAGTCTGAGAAAAGTGAACACTAATTTTGTGGTTAAACTGCTCACATCTCAAACCAATGCCAAACAATGACGGGGTCGCAAGAAGTCATTAAGTCACAGTCACACTAGCATTTTTAAAATGTCAAACTTTTGCAGCGGAACCATTTCATTCCAATGACTGCGATTCCTGCATTCGCAGGCGTGGAGAAAGTAAATTTGTGCAAGTTTCTCATGTCGAGTTCAACTTTGGTGACATTTGAGGGAATGGAAAGCCAGAGAGTCCAACATGGAGGAAGCTATCATAGCTTCTTTGTGGTAGCATTCATGTATATCCTTATACACTCTCTAATATGACCCTCCTCTGTTGGCATGTAAACTGCTCCACAAAGGAAAAATGGTTTGCAGACAGTTACGAGACAGAAGTGGAAAATATAAACACGTCTTTTGAATCAATTGTGTGAACACATTAACTGTCAGTTAGCAAGCTTGTTAGCTCGGTCGCAAGTGAACACCCCAGTACAGAAAATATGTAAAGAGGCTGAGAAATGTATTGTGACCGACTAGTGCTAGCATGCTCCAGCTGGCTTGCATGTTGGTGGTTTGCTGGCAAGCTACAGTATTTCACCAACCAGCTCTATGACTAGTTCCCATGTCACGAAGCTTCTGGAGTCAAATATTTCATGAAGACATGGGGCAGATCAAGCTGTTACTTTCTGCTTTGGCCAGGACTTTACTTGGCTATAAGGGGTCAGAAGCCAAAAGAAGAGTTAGTATCCAGTGCCTGTCGTCCAACCTAAATTTGATGCTTTCTTCCCTTCACAGACATAAATGAGTGCCAGTCTTCACCCTGTGCCTACGGAGCCACATGCGTGGATGAGATCAACGGTTTCCGATGTATCTGTCCACTTGGTCGAACAGGAGCCCGATGTCAAGAGTGTAAATAGATCCTTGTGCTCTCATTAATTCAGTCCGTCTTGTAGTTTATATCATCAAAGTTTGAATTCAGTTTATTCAGTCACTAATTACTGCAGACGTCCTGCTAAAACAGTTTGACATGCTTCTGTGTGTGTGTGTGTGTGTGTTTTGTGTGTGTGTGTGTGTGTGTGTTTAGTCATAGGTATTGGGAAGACGTGCCACTATGCTGGGCTGCAGTTTCCCCATGGCAGCCGCTGGGAAGAGGAGTGCAACAACTGCCATTGCATCAACGGCAAAGTGGACTGTACAAAGGTAACATGGCCTTTCTAAACACGCTGCAATTAAATATCTGCTACTGTTTACTAAGAAACAAACCCTGTTTATTTGACTGGGTGAGGAAAAACAATCACTAACAGTGCTCACGTGGACGACCGGTACTGTTCCCATTGACTTAAAACAAATCCACAAACATAAGTTGTGATAAATACAGCGGTCTGAATGGTAACTTAGATCTGTAAGTTTTCAAAGTGAAGCCATAGATATAGGTACAAATGGTGACATAATATATGATCATTTGAATTTACTTTTTTGTCTGTTTTATAACATTTCATTACATTTCGTTTGTGGATCTTGTGATGGACATTTTTCACTATTTTCTAGACAAAATGATGACTATGAGAAAATAGTCATAAGTTAAATCGCAATGAAAATAACCATTAGTTGCATCCCTAAATGGGATTAAAAGTAGCATTTGTTGGTTAAAATGATGCATGTAACAGCATTGTAAATATTTTGTGGGGTTACATGTAGGTGAATGTTTTGACCCTTTGACACCAGGTGCTGTGCGGTCGTCGTCCCTGCAAACTCCAGTCCGCAGACCAGGAACAGAGACAGCAGTCCTGCCCGGCTGGACGGGAGTGTTTAAAGCACAGCTACCTCACCTGCTTCTCACCCCCTTGCCATCAGTGGGGGGTTTGCTCCATGGCAGGGCCCTCACTTCCACAAGTAACCACCAAGTGCCAGCCGAACGGCGGGCATTTGGACAACAGCTGTGTTCTCATAACACTGGTTTTCAACAGAGACAAAGTACCATCAGTGAGTCACATCTAAACATGTATTATTTCTTGTTTCCGACACGCAGCCTCCAACACATTTTTCAAGTTGCGGTTTTTGTATTGTTGCTGAGCAGAATGTTTTTGTATGCATATGCAGGGAACGACAGTGGAAAATATCTGCTATGAGTTGAGGTATCTTCCTGACATTCGAATCTTGGCAAAAGACCACGCCCTTCTCCTGCTCTGTGACCTCTCTCGTTCAAATCAGGATGCTGTGGAGGTGGCTATAGTAAGTGAATGATCCAAACGTTGTTTCTGACTAATGAGTTGGTATGTTGTCCAAATCTTGGATGGTGTCCACTATACTCTTACTATGTGTAGTATCCTTTAAAATTAGCCCATTTCAGCTAAGATGCCAAGCATTGGAGATCATTAGTTCTTATCCCTAGTTTGGCTGCCAGATTTAGTTGGTTGGTACCCAAGTACGCAAACAAACAAGAACTCCTGTTTGGCCCCTTATGCAAGACATTCATTACTACAATTACTGACGCAAGCTGTTGCATTAAATCAAAATTTGTTTGTCAGTTTGCCTAAAGTGTCGATCAAAGGGACACATTTTGTCTTATAGGTGCTGTGCAATACCAGGTTAAGTTGAAGGAATTGTTTGAAATTTTAGGAAATGGTTTATTCCAACTCTCAAGAAACAAAGTGAATAAGCTTATTTCACAAATAGCCAACCTATTCCTTTATTCAACTTATTTCTTTTTCACTTTTTTTAAATTTCCAGTGACTGCCTCCTTTGTTTCTCTTTTTTGTGTTGGGTGACTTTCAGTTATGTAGATTGACATTACCTAATCATACATACTTTGTAAGCTTAAGTGACACATTGCAATGAAAAAGATGTAAATATAGCAGATGTAATCATACAGCTTAATGCTTGGTCCTGGCTGTTGTGTCTCATCTCTCCCCTGTTGTTTGGTTTGGTTCTCAGTCTTTCCAGCCAGAAGATCTACCAGACCACAGTCTGATCCAGAAGGCAGCCAGCGCCATAGAGGGTACCTTGTCAAGGCGGCACAACAGCACTATAATGCTGGCAGTCACTGAGGTCAAAGTGGAAACGCAAGTCATGACCCCCTCAGTGGGTGAGTAATAATTAACAAAGGTGTCCCTCAAGGGTTTGTTATGGGCCCCCTTCAGTTCCTTGATTTCACTGATTTCTCTATAGTTGTCTTTAATTTCCTTCCTTGTGCGTCTTAATGCCAACAGATTACCTGGTGCCTTTACTATGTGTAGTCTTCTGCTTGCTCTGCCTCTTCTGCATCATTGTATGCGTTTGGTGGACGCGCAAACGGAGAAAAGAACGTGAGAGGAACGCACGATCTGCCACAGATGACAATGTGAACAACCAGTGGGAGCCACTCCGGCTCGTCGTGGGACGTCAGCAGCAGCAGCAGCTGAAAGAAAGCAACAGGGAGGCTGAGCAGGAGCGCAAAAAGCTCATGGGTCCCTCCTATCGGACGTGTGATGAGGGGGAGGAGGAGGAGGAGACGGAAGGCGAGTTTGAGCTCGAGGAAGAGTGTGGTGGAGCAGAGGCAGGAAAGCAGCCAGTTTGTAAGTACTCTAAGACTGCAGTGCAGTCCAGTGGGGGAGTGATCTGTACCCTGCACAGCTCCAGTTCACCCCTCAAAGCGCCCCACCGGACCCCAGGCTACAGCCCCAAAGACAACCGCTGGAAAAATGTCAGTGCCATCTTGACTGGTCAAAAAGACCTCAGAGACCACTGTGTATAATACATTTAAACAAAGGACTCTCAGTGTGGAAGTGAGAGAAGCTGCAAGGCAGCGGCTATTCTTATTTTCGGACTACTTTTTGGAAAGAAAAAAAGGCTTTGTGTTTTAATAAGCCATTCTTTGCTTTGTCTTCATGTTTTTGTTACTGTCACCTGAAAGGATTTTTGATTCAGGAGGTTAGAGCACAGTGAACATCCTTTTTTTGCTTCTGTTCACTTATTTTTCTTTATTTATGTACAGAAGGAGCTGAAATGTAACAATTTTTCAAGAGGCAAAAGAAGCTCTCTGCAATTTTTGTTTATGGAATTGTACCATTTAAGAAACGATGATTCATGAAAAAGGAGAAAAAAACAACTTGTATAAAGATTTTTTTTTTTTTTTAGTTTACAGATGATTATGCTTTTGTTAAATTGTCAGCGGGCTCCTGTTCAGTGTCTGTGGGGGGCAGATACACATTAAAGGGACAGTAAAGGAAGGGTTTTGAGGGAAACGGACTGTTGCAGCCACAGCAACAGAGGAAACTTTCCCTTTGCTCTGTCTCTTTCCGGCTTTGCCCACCAATCCACCTGTGGCCGTCATACGCCAGCCTTACCAAAACACTTGGCCTGGAGGGGAGAGGGGACAGAAACCCCAGTGCCTACTATGTGGCCTTCCATTTTTTTTCTCCTGTCTCTCAGCTTTCTTGGCTGAAAGCTCTGTATGAGGATTTTTTTTTTTTTTTTTTTTTTTTTTTTTTTTTTTTTGCAGTATTTGAGTTGGTAGCAAGTGCCTTTCTAAGAGCCATGTCGAGGCTCCAAGTCGCGCTGCCCAGTTTGACCTCCTTGTCCTCAAATCTCAAAGGGATATAAGTGTACATTTAGAGAGTTCAATTTCACAGCAACGCCATTCAAGGTATTTGATCAAAACAGAAATGAATACTCTGTACATATGTGTAAATACTAAAGGAGTCGCTGTGTATATTTGAAATAAGTAACTTAAAGACAAGTCACACATTTTTATTATTATTATTATGATTAATATTATTTTTATTTTTTTTACAATGCCATTCCTTTTATTTATGCCAGTCGAAATAGGCAGGTTTTATAACACTTCATATCCAGTGTCTCACAGATAAGAACCTTTACAATGAGGTACCACCTATGAAGGAATTTCTGAAGGGTTTATAAATGGTTTGTCATGGGGACGCATTTTTTTTTTTTTTTTGTGACAAACTGTCACTTCAACAGTTGCAACTCTTTCTTTAGTGCTTTTTAGTTATGCAAAGTAAACCAGTGAAGCTTTTTTGGATACATAATGATGCTCTTATCACAGAATAACCGTTATTGCTGCTTCCCTTCGCAAGTGTTTTTTTTTTGCTATATGTGGTCCAACAATATCATTATCAGCTTCTTTGACACTGCAGTTCTGCTACCTGATTGCAAAATTAATCACATCTATTGGCCCTTAGTCAACAGTAGTTTGACTCTAGAAATCATGGCCTGGATATGGTTTTTCTTTTTTCTTAAATGCAAATAAATCGTAATTCTTTTGCACTTAATTTCCTCTTTTGGAGGAAACCTCTAATTGCAGTATCAGAGAAATGTATAAATTATTCTTCTTTGTTGTTGGTATTTCAGAATTATCTTGTCAAACAGAACAAAAACAGTTTTAACATGGTCATATTTAAAGTGGAAGCCGTAGCTTCAACAAGTAGGGGAAAAAACGGCAGTTCTCTAATGACAAACTTCCAAACTCGTTGCTATTATGGCTGCTCCTCAATTGGTGATGTCACAGTGGGTGTTCTGCCTGTAAAACTAATGGCTAGGGCCTATTGTGACATCACCAATAGAGGTGTGTCCAAAGTGCAACTTGCTCCGGAGTTTTTGCCTTTAGAGATCACAACAGCTGCATCCTAAAACATTTTTTGATCCCAGTCATTGCTTTCCCTTTTACGCTGTAGTTATTAAAATTTCTCTTTATTAGTTCTGTGGTTTTGGTTTAGGTTCAGGATCAGGGTTTGCTTAAAAAAACTTCCAACAGGCAGTGCTGAAAAGCTGCCGACATTATAGCCTTAAAGAGTTTTTCTCTGGAAAGCTTCAAACCATTTCTAAACCCATCACAAACCCTTTTGTTTCAGGTGCCTTAATGTAACGAGTAATGCATTATTAGTGTAATCAGTCATCTTTTTATGTTGTTGGTTTGTTTTCACTATTAAGGAAAGTAACTCTTTAAAGCATTGTGTGGTGTATTGTGGCGTGTTTTATTCGGCTGAGTAAAGTGCTCTCCTTGTCTCACTTTGCTATCTTGGAGGTCTCTGGAATAAAACACTGATGGAGGATTAAGATAAACAGTCCACATGACTCTTGAGTGTCATGTGGATGTCAGTAGGTCAAATGTGAACATCATGCATCAGCTTCATGTTTGGTTTAAAGGCTTTAATGAAGGGAACAATATTTGCTGATGCAGAATTTTTTTGCGACCATGCAAATGTGTGTGTGGTTTTTTTTTTTTTGTTCTTTTTTGTTCTTTTGTTTTTTTTTTTAAGTTACCAACTCAGTTCAAAATGACAAAGTTTTACCCCTTTTCATATCATGTCATTGTCTCAAAATACCATCGTATTTTCTGTAAATGGGAGACAGCAAAATAAAGAATTAAAGATGCATCACTGCTGGTGTTAAAAGCTGAATAATGCATATTGTATATATTTTATTCTTCAAGGGACAAGTTAATTTTGTACAAAGCAAAAAAGTTTCCATTCTTTTAGTGGATGTTTAATTGTTCTAAATAATCATCCCAGCTATTTATTAAAGCAGTTTTGACACATCTTGAGCACGCTTGTAGTATTTGGTTTGCTAAAGGTCCACCTACCCGTGCTGGAGCTTTCAAACACATCACATGGCCTTCATCCGTCAGTTCATTGGTCAGTTGTACTGTAGATCTTCAAATTTTACATTTCCAGCTTTTTAGGACCTTTCTTCCATGTTCAAAACTCCTCCAACTTAAATCCTCCAACTTAAATGACCGTATAAGGCGCTTGTCCCTACCCTTGGATACGACCTGTAGGAGTGTACCAACAGCAGGCATACCGGAGCTTCATCGTCAGGGTAACAACCTGGACTTTGTCATTCTATATACTACATCAACTGACTTTCCATAATAATTACTATGGCTACTAGAGGTCGGCTAATAATAAAATGTAATCATGGATCGCAATAAGCTGCTTGCACAGACGAAATATGGGGTTGTTTGTTTAGGGCAGGAGAGTCCCTTTAAAAACTGAGTTTGAGAATTAATTCTTGACCTTGACGAAAAGTTTAGTAGGTTAAATATTGTAACCATGCCTTAAAGCTGCGGTAATCTATGTCTTTATGCTAACAATGTATCAAATGACTGTATTATAGAAGTGGGGGCTTATAGGGAACTCCTCTGAGTTCTATGGTGCGTTTTAGCACCTTTCAGTTAATTATTTTGGTTTTACAACTCATATGTTTTGATTTACTCCCATCGCTCTCATGAATCTCATTTTCAACACACCAGGTAGACATTTTCGGGATAAAGGCTCTGGTTAACGCACTGTACACTACTAGCCCAACACTAAATATCGGGCAGGCTGCAGCTTTGATGCTAACAAAATTAGTGACTAGCATTTAGCAGCTAAAGCTAAGATCTTTTGAGTGTTGGATCTAAGACTTGACTGATAAAAGACACATACCAATTTCAGTAGCTGCTGAGCGTACACACGTAGGTCATGCGACCCATCCACTTTTTTATTACATAGACATGTCGTCTAGCACAAAAAATAAATGCATAAAGCAGCAAGCTTTTTCTGATCACATTGATAAGAGAAAAATCTGTGGTTTCACATGTGCAGGAAAAATCTGATCTGGGATCTTCTCTCACAAAAAAGTAAACACTTTCTCACTTCATTAGGACAATTTCTTTACTAGGAAGTAGTAACAGTTCACAGTGGTTTTGGGATTAACCAATGGACAAAATGGGACAGGTTTTCAAATGGCAGATATCTCAGAGATATATTTTAAAACCTGTGCAAATAAAACCCAAACTACCTGCATAGCTACATACCATTAAGTGGACATAAGTGAGCTGCCAGATTTAGCCCTGGTCAGTTAGTTAGCTCTATTGTAAACTTGTTAATTCGGTTGACTAGAAACCTTTTAAAAAATCATACATTAGTGTTCACACTTCAGATCAGATCAAGATTTACTTTTACCCTCTGTCATCATTTACACAAGAGTAACCCTGCAGCACTTGCCCTTGCCCTCGTCTATGTGGGCTGATCGATCGATCACCGAACTCCTCACCACCCTGCCATCACTCTAGCCCCCACCACACCAATAGAACCTCATCTCCTGTTCTGGGCCGATCCACTCTCCACCAATGAGAGGCTGGCGTGATCATCCTGGCCACATAAAGATGTGAATGTTTCATGAGTAATGTTATGATGCTGGGCGGACTGTGGGTGGGGTGGGGACACTTTTCTTCCTGGCTCCCATGGGTGCCCATGGCTGGCGCTAATGGGACCGTCCGTTGTTGGAAAAGGCCGGATCGACTTACACAGCTTTGTGGAAGTGGTGGAGTCATGGGGGAGACGGGAAGGGAGCTGATGATGTTTACGGACATATTATAATAATGACTGTAAAATCACTTTAAGATGGGTGTCATTTGATCCTAGAGAGATAGAGGGATAGGGTGGAAATTAACTACTTTCATATCGGAATATTGTGTTTTGTTTTTTGCTGAAATGCTTCATGTCTGAATTTCTTTTTGATGCTTACATTTGTATTTCTATATTATCATGTGAGTGCCGACTCTCACATAGGATGACATAAAGTGAAGACATAAATGACATAAAGAAATGGCTTTTACAATTTGGTTTGGACTAAAATGACTGGCATGCGCAGAGCCCTGACCTCAACCCCATCCAGCACCTTTGGGATAGACTGGAATGTCAACTGTGAGCCAGGCCTCATCACCCAACATTGGCGGTCAACCATGCTAATACCCTTGTGGCTGCATGGAACAAATCCCTGCAGCCAAGTTCCAAAATCTTTTCGAAATCCTTCCGAGGAGAGTAGATGTCATTAAAACAACATATCAACGCCCGTGTTTTTGGAAAGAGATTTGCAACAAACACATATGGGTGTTCACATACTCTGTTGAGGTCTGTAGACACTTTTGGTGGTGCTGTCTATTACTCTGACGGATGTCGGGATTAAGTAGTTCAGGTATTTACATACAATTTCAAGTGGCTGCTTTTAGTTTAGCCCGTTAAGAGAACATATAGTGGCGGTCTACAACATAAAGACAACCTTTCAACCTTTCAGAAGTTGTCACTGAATAGCTGAGAACTTGTATCTTTATTCATCGCCATTTAATAACAGTGACATCGTGACATTCAATGTGGATATTTTAGCTACGTGGAACTTGGATGTTTCCTCTCACATCCACATGGATTTCATCTGGTTGCTCCAGTTTCTCCCCACAGTGCAAAAACATGAGTTTAAGTGAATTGCAAACTAGATTGCTTATAGTCCAGTTAAGTCAATTTGATTAGTACTGCCCAAAATTACAAACTTGCCTCCAAAGGCTTTGCAATCATTGCGCCATATGACTACTCTATATTTGATTAAGAAAAAACTCTGGAAAAAGTGAATCCCACCATCAGTCATTTGAATTTAACATTTTAAGTTAATATTTTGGTTTTGGTGTTCTTTTACTTCCTCTGCTAATCAAGATAAACACATTTATTTATTGACATGTCTAGGTACAGGGTAGCAGGGTATTAGTAGTAGTGTGATGCCAAGTTGCCTTTGTGCCTGTCAGTATCAATACCCCCACCCCACCCCTCGATCCCAGACTGCATCAGTAAACTGACACCAGGTTCCAAAAGTGGCTCCTTACTGCAGCCAAGGACATCTCAGTATGCTGCATTTGTAAACAAGTAGTACTACTACAGAGCTCAAAATGGCTGAAAGCACTGACTAGGAAAGTATGCAGCTATATTGTCAAGGCCATGATTGCTGCATTTATCTGACTGTATTAGAGAAGAGAAGGTTGCACGCTCTTTAATACACGTGCCTTCTGTAAAAGCAGGCAGACTGCAGCAGAGTGACTGACTGCGAGATGGTATTTTGTGTGTGCTCTGCTCCCTGTGGCTGCTCTGTACATCTGTTGATGTGGGTCTTTGGGACCATCTGACAGTGGAGGCAGCTGGGTGACAGGATTTTAGGCTAAGCCTTTCGTCCCTTTAAACACACAAACACACACACACACCAAACATGGCCCTTACGGGATATCAAGCTGGCACGTGCTGGTGGACAGCAGGCTGCAGCTGGCACTGTGGGCTGACTGAGGCAGGGAAACAAGCCACAGTATCCTGACTGAGTCTGTCTGTGTGTACTGTTGGCTGGTACTGCAGGTCTGTTTTGCCTCTGCAGTAACCCCAACACGTACCTTCTGCACCAGGAGGTGGGGTGGGGGGCAGTAACTTGGCAGAGGGGAGGGAATGTCTGGGGTGGGGGGAGTGCAACAGAGTGTCTTGCAGTGCCATAGCAGCTTTTCTGGGACAGCTGTACAGTGTGTGTGTGTGTGTGTGTGTGTGTGTGTGTGTGTGTGTGTGTGTGTGTGTGTGTGTGTGTATGTGTGTGCGTGTGTGTGTGTGTGTGTGTGTGTGTGCGTGTGTGTGTGCGTGTGCGCGCGTGCATGTGTCTAAATACACAAATGTGTTGAGATGAAACTTAAACGATTTCTAGTAAACATGGCAGTTACACTAAGAGAAGTAACTGAATACAGAAAAGTATACGTGAATTTGAATTATAATAAAGGGGCCATGGGAGGAAACCCCTTCTGATAATTAGTTACGATAGACAAAAAATTTTACTAGAAAGGTAAATATTTCATATATAGCTGTGGGAAACATCGAAAATGTACAGGTGGCATCATGTTTACAGGAAAAAAGGGACAATAGGGCTGAAACTTAACTATTATTTTGATTATTGATTAATATCTGCAGATTATTTCCAAAATTAACTGCAAAATTATTTGGTGTATAAACTGTTAGCAAACGTGCTTCCAAATTTGTTAACAGCAAAATATATTTCTGGAGGTTTTACCATAAACACTAACAATATTACTGGTATGAAATGGAGGCATTACAGCCATATTTTTAGAGAAATTATATGAAAATATCACAAATAATCAATAACACATGTTAAAAGAACTACAAATATCCCCTTTTAATGGACTGTGCTTTGGTCCATTCCTTGCTGTAACTTAGTGGGATCACAGCCATGGAAGTAATACAAAACTCCCATGTTGGATTTTGTAGGTCACGGGGAAAGGTCAAAGGGCAAAGGAGGGTAAACAAGCTGTGATTTTGCATTTCCAAATTTACATACTTCGGCCAGTAGCCGTTGTGCACAAATACACACACTTGCACACACGCATGCATATTCATGCGGTGGCGTGATGCCAGGACATGTGCACTTGTTGGTAGTTCGGATATCTGGTGAGAATCTGGCCTTTAGCAGCTTGTATTGGAAAACAAGGCACAGGCTCGTATTTCCAGAATACATATAATACACACATATATATATATAGCCTATTTTGACACGAACAGAGGGATGGAAAGATGGTGTGCTTGAGACTGAGCTTTTCCTGAGATTTCATGATGTAGTTTTCCCTAACTATGTTTGTTTCCACATATTACATGCATGCCTGTTTGTACACGCTCAAG
Organism: Xiphias gladius; assembly: GCF_016859285.1. Taxonomy (NCBI): domain Eukaryota; kingdom Metazoa; phylum Chordata; class Actinopteri; order Istiophoriformes; family Xiphiidae; genus Xiphias; species Xiphias gladius. The sequence goes on along the minus strand of NC_053403.1, from coordinate 6,418,628 downwards.
TGACCCAACACCCAACACCCTGTACAGTGATATGGTGATATTGATCTGTAAGGTCAATTTGCGCCTTTCCCAACCTGAGTGACACTACGGAGCATAAAATACCCTCAGGAGCTACAGTGTGTACAGCACAACAAAATTAAAAGATACTGTATATGTGCAGAGTTGGAAGAGCTAGACTGATGTTCTCCGTGTATTCAGCCAATTGTTAACCCAGTGTATGAGGACGGAACTGGCGCTATCTATGCTTCTGGCAACACTTCAGCATATAGTACTGTGTGTAGTGCTGTATGTGTCCATGAGGGCAAAGGAGGGTAAAATATAATGTTAAATATTGTCACAGTCAAAAGTTACTATTGGTTTTATTATTATTATTATGTCATCTGTACATTCATTACTTCTGAAAACTCAAACTCCTTCTCTGTCAACAGCACAAAAAATAAAAATAAAATAAATTATGCTCGAGTGCCTCTGAGAGTGCATTATTATTATTTTCTTCTAGTGAATCATATATATAACTAATTTAACCAGGAAAGGGCCTCACCGAGATGAAAAAAAAAATCACTTTTACAGGAGTGCTCCGGCCAAGACAGCAGCACCACGTGGAACATAACACGCTGGGGTTTTCGAAACTTACTCAGTAACACAGACCTGGAAAACAAAAGGATGAAATAAGACCGAGTGATGCTAAATGACGCATGTTTCAGTCACAAGCAGCAGCATACGTGAAGACTCGACTCTTTCTCAATGTAGCTATATGCAACTAAGTACATTCACTCAAGTACTGTACTTAAGTGCAATTTTGAGGTTCTTGTACTTTACTCGAGTATATCCATTTGATGCTAAATTACAGAGGGAAATATTGTGCATTTTACTCCACTATAATTATCTGATATACAACAAACTGTTAAACATTATGCCCGTGGTTCCCACTCATTGTGGCTTTTGACCCCTTACAATGAAGCAGGTGAGGCCCCTTGTCACATATTTCAGACGTCTATGAGTCATCAGCAGTTCCCCTCTAAACCTATCAGTTGGTTTCATTAAAATAATTGTGTAAAACAAATTCACAAATAACCGCAAAGATCGGAGAAAAATTCCAAAAAAATGAATATAAATTGGCGTATGCTTTTTTTTTTTCTTCTTTCTTCCCCCAACGGTCGTGTCATGACGCCCAGATTTATCTTGTAACCCGTTGGAGGGGAACTACCCGTTGTTTGGTAACAATGGCTGGACAACTGCACAGTTAAAACTAGCTTCCACCTCCAGTGGCTACAGCAGTCAGCCGCTGCACACCGATGGATCGGTAATAATGTTGTTTATAATAATGTATCTGTCACAGGAGAGGTATTTTTCTGTAGAAGGAGCACTTTTATTTTTTAATACTTCGAGTACTTTTTGCTGAAAATACTCCAGTACTTTTACATAAGTAGGGTGAATATATGGATTTTACTTGTAATGGAGTAGTTTTTACTTTGTTTAAGTACGTAAAGGATCTGAGTACGTCTTCCACCGCCGGGCGCGCGGGACACTCCCACGTGATATACTCTGCTCGCTGTAACACAAATCCAACGCACCCTTTTAAATATGGCGGACTATTTAAAGCCGGAAGCCCGCCCGGCCGCTCATTTTCTCTGCCGTGGGCCTCTGCTACTGCGCTCGTCTGCCGGCCTTCCCAGCTATATCCCTGTTAAAAACCCGCCGCTAGTGCCACCACCACCACCACTGCTGCTGGTGTTTGTGTAGCATTTGTTTTTAAAGGCAAGGTGGCCTGACCCCAGTCCAAACATGTTACCTCAGGGCAGCTTTGCGGAGGGAGTAACCCTGTTGGTGCCACATTTGCTGCTAGCTAGTCCAGCCTACTCCTTTTTGTCCACCTTTCCCGCTGCCGCGTCTAACTTTCTGCTGAGACCCCGAGGATGACAGCTCCTCCCCACCAGCTGTGAGCACACGCTGCTTGTGGTTAACGTGCATATCGTAAGTCAGTGTAAGCCAAATTATGAATGTGGAGCTTATAAAATGTTAAATTTGTTGTGCAGGGTGACCGGAGAAATACCAGCACCTTTTACTTGCGTTAAAGCAGCAATGCTACAGTGCGGAGCCGCTATAACAAGTAAAGGTCCTGCATTGAAAATTTATATGGCATTAATATATACTCTTAAGTATCAAAAGTAAAAGTACTCATTATGCAGAATAACCCATTTTAGAATCATACACAATATACAGTGTTATTGGATTATAACTATGCATTAGTGTGTATTTTTACAGCTGGTAAGTGTGTCGCTAATTGTAACTACTTTTATTTATGCTAGGTAGTTTTAATCATGAATAATTCATCATTGATTTATATTTTGTATTCACAATTTGAATCTGCAAAGCAACCGGTAAATAAAGCTATCGGAGTGAAAAGTACAATGTTCTCCTCCAAAACGTTTTGAAGTAGAGGCATAAAGCAGCATAAAATGGATTTACTGGAGTAAAATATACAAGTACCACAAAATTGTACTTAAGTACACCGCTTAAGGTAATTTTCACCACTGGCTGTGCAGCACATTGTTCCCTAATCGTTGCTCTTGGTTTAGGGGAGGGTTTCTGTCTTCTTCGGACATTGTATGTTGGCTTTGGGGATGTAAGTCCGTCAAAATAAAAAGACACCGCCAAACAAAACTCTTCTCCAGTACAACAGGCCTAATTCACCAGACACATTTCAGCTAACCTGCCCTCATTAGCATGGCTTTAAGGACGTAAACATGACTGTCGTCTTGCACGCGGTCCATTCAGCGTTATTGTTCAGCTGTAAGTCATACTGGCATCATTGAAAACATGAACATGGCTTTTGTCAGACATAGGACAGGAAATCACATTTACACTTTCTCTGCTGACAACATACTGGGCTAGATATTAGAGATATATCACAAGTGTCACAAGTGTGAAAGTTTGTTTTACTATTTATATCAGAGTTACATATAAACTCTTGAATTACATCCACAAAGTATTCTAGATGTACTCATATCCTTGATATTGACATTTATGGGATAAATTTGTGTTCATATCTTTAAATCTTTAAAACTGCGAATTCCATTCAAAAAAAATTCCGTGCTGTAATTTGGTGTCTAGGATGTTGGGCACTTGCTGCATCTCCTTTTGCATTTGACATGTATGCAGGGGGAGAGTTGGTAGCAGCAGCACTGGGAGCACAACTGGTTGAAATCCGATTTAGACAGGCTGTTGTAGGTTTAGGCCATTACGCTGATATTTTCATACTGGCACTCCTTCTGTGTGACTCAGTCTTGACGCACTTGGTTCGTAATGAATCAGGAAATAATGAATGATCACACATTCCTGGGGTTGGTTTGGGCACGTCACAGAAATATGTTGCCTTGAGCCATGTCAAGTATAGGTGAGCCAGGCGGTGTGTTTGAGAAGCAGCGCTGGACAGAAAGTGATCGAGCACATCAAACAAATTGAAACTCAAAACTTTAGCTCTGATTGAACATTTCCAACAGTCTGTTTCAAACATTTGTAGTTATAGTATAGTCACATTGATAAATTGCCCTTAATTCTCATTTTATTATCGAGTGGGCCGCTGAAAAGCATCATGTAAGGACTTGGTTTCTTGCTTAAGGGCATTTTATTGGTAGAGACAATTCTCTAACTTCTTACATTCCCTTTACAACAAATTACCGTTCACTCTTTAAGTGTGCAGTTAACCAGCACATTGTCATGAATGATATTAGGGCTTCAACTAACAATTGTTTTCGTTATCATTCAAACCCTCGATTAACCGATTAATCGTTTGGTGTATAAAATATCAGGTATTGGTGTTCCACACAAAATGTGATACTACGGGCCTTATATTCCCTTGTTTTAATGCCAAAAAATAAACGGGAGAGGCAACATTTCTGCTATGTTTGTGCCTCTGTAACTTTGGTCCAGTGTTTCTTACACTCATCCTGACTTTTTGGTAGTAAAATTTAAAGTCACCTTTCAAAGTAGACCAGGGTTATGACTGTAATCAAAAGGGATGAAGAATAGTAACTTTTTTATTTTGGGTACACTGGCCACTGCTAACATAGCACACTCGAATTGTGACTGAACTGTTTGGGGAGAGATCCATTGTGGGTAGTGTAGGCGCCACATTTTGATAAGCATGGATTACAAAAGATGATATCTCTGGTTCTGCTGCATTGATTTTTGTCCATCATGAGTCCAGCAATGTGGTAGTGCAATGCCAAATCGGGGGAGTACTCTTTTAAATAATCTACAGATGCAATGATTAGTCAATTAATCATAGAAAAAAGAAAAATGAATTGGCAGATATTGTGATAATGGAATAATCACATCAGTAATTTTTAAGAATAAATGCAAAGTATTGGCTGGATGCAGTTTTTCAGTTGAACATGATAATAAATGGAATATCTTTTGATTTTGGACTGTTGGTAGGACCGAACAAGGCATTTGAATATTTCGCCTTGGACTACTTGGACTACTACAGACACTATTCACCTTAATGGAGACTCATCAGAGTTAATGATTTGTCGTATAAATAAATATTGAATATTACATGTGATACAAGATGATATTCAAACCTAGCTGATACTGGATTTTTGAGGCTGACACTAATATCAATATTTGGGAATCTGATAACGATATATCAGGTAGTAGTAATTGTTTTATAAATAAACAGCAATCTTGATACAGATGCTTTGGATTTGTTTTTTGTGAACAAGATACTTACTGAGTGGGACATTGTACAGTTGGGAAATCATCGTGTTAGTCCTCTCTGGTGAACAAATTGTAACATGGACACTGTTTATAAATGACCTCAAACTTAGTTTGACATTTCGACAGTATAGTGCAGTTTCTTGTTACTTATCAGTCAGCATATACACTGATACCAATATACTGTATCTGCAATACGCTTATATCAGCCAAAATATATCTTCTCCATATGATTTAAGCTATAGCTGTGGAAATACACTTAATGTTACAGGATAGAAGGCAAACTTTGGTTTCCCTCAGACAGATTAAGTATTAAATATACAGTTCATGCAACCCAAACAAACTGACAATATTTTGATGTAATAATTCATAATAATCAAAGAAGACAAATTTGGAAACTGGTCTGAACCAATACCAGAAAAATCTGAAGATCCTGATCTCAAAAAGCAATGCACTTTACCAGCTTTGGAAGACTGATTAATGTTTAAATGTCTCCCCTTACTGCATTGATGGTAAGGGTGTGAAAGGGACACTCTCCAGAAGAAAAAAATCAATTAATCAGACACCTATTCAATCCTTTAATCAATTCTCTCAACTTAACACTTGACAGGCACGGCCTCAGATAGCTGATCAGAGGTCAACTCCATTCTTACTCAATCAATTCAGTTACAATGAGTAAATGAAAGGATAATTGAAAGTTATGGTGAGGGTCCCGCGTGAAGATAATTTATTGCATTCCTTAAGGCCAAGAACCCTTTCATTCATTAAGACTCGGAGGTATCTTGTGCCAAAGCTACACTTTTTTCTTCAAATTGATCAGTCTACATTTTTAGGTCCACATAGCCAAGACGAGGGGAAGCTATTTGAAGACCTTTGTTGATTATGTTAGTTGAAATCAAATTGTGGAAAAATATTACGAGGCAAGAAAACCTAATCAAGGTTGTGCGAGGTCACGGTAGGACTCGGCAGTTGGCATAGAGCAATAAGGGCGCAGCTGGGAATAGCAAGTGGATGGATGTGCCACTTGGCAAGGTGCCCGATGTGACAGCTGACTTAATGAGGAAGGTCTTTTATCCTGCAGACAAACATGTCGCTGATGCTGCAGCAGCCTTTCTAACAGACTGTTTCTCTGCTGCTGGGACCAGGGGGGGAGGGGAAATGTGACCTCCGGTGACTGACCTTCCCTTAAAGATCACTGGCTGTCAGTAAAGCTGATTGTGCTGATTCTCCACTGCTTATCCTGACTATCCAGTTCTGCTTTTTATTTTTTTTTTTAAAAAGGAGAGCTTAAATGCGTTATGTCTGCAACTAACAATTATTTTCATTATCGATTAATCTTCCGACTACTTTCTCAATTAATCTATTCATTGTCTTGTCTATAAAAAGTCAAAATAATCTTCAGATGTTTGGCCAACCAACAGTCCAAAACCCATAGATATTCCATTCACTTTCATACAGGACAAAGCAAACCACCAAATATTTACATTTCAGAAGTACGAAGCCACTGAAGTTTTGGCAATTTTTCAAAAAGAAATGACTTTAACAATTAATAAATTATCAGAATTGTTGCTGATTAATTTTGTGTGTTGAATAATTGAGTAAATGTTTCAGCTCTAAAATGCCAATTTTTATTTATTTTTTTTTTCAGGAAAAAATTAGGGATGTTCCTAACAACTAATTTCCCTGTCGATTAAACGCAAATTTAAATTTAAACTAGTCGACTAGTCCGGTCGAGTGGTTATATGCCAGTTTCAGCTTACGTACAACCTTATTTTCATTTTCTAGATCAAAATACTGCCAAAATGTGCTGGTTTTATAGGATGTCATCTGTCCCACTTTCCATTTTGCTGGTATACAACATCCGGGCATTACCTCGGGAAGAGGAGGGCTGCTGTCTGCGGGGGGGGGCTGCATGACATCTTAGACACAAAAGTTAGCTGGTGTCGTACAACCGTAAAATATTATTAATTAGTTTAACCAACTAGTATTTCTGGTGCTGACTAGCAAGGGTAGCAACGTTAACCATTTAGTTGACTTATCACGCACATCCCTAGAAAAAAAATTGCAAATTTAAAGCTTCAAGAAGAGGTTGTAGGTTGATTATACTGTATTGCAACAACATTGCAACAATATTGCAATATTTAAAACTGTTATTTATCTATTTATTTATTTCTCTCCACTTAGGGGCAGCTTAAGCAGCTGTAAATACAAGGTTGATCTTTTATAAAGTAGAAATGGCAAATGTGTTAGCAAACTGCTACCCATTTACTCATTGAGCAGACATGGACCAACATTTGCATTCATTTGGACCTCCTGGTGAATTAAAGTCTAATTAATTACTTTCCTTTTAGTGCTGTTTTGGTCTTCACCAGCTGCTAGGGGGAATACATTATTTGGCTCTTTAGCTAAATGCTAAATGCTCTACTATGTTCACAAGCTTTACACTAACTTTGTCTGCCGTTTGGTGCCGGGCAGGTACAGCAGGTTTATTAGAGCTTACATGCTGGAAACAGCTTAACCAAACCAAAACCTGTGAAACCAAAACAACGAGCTGAAAGATGCTAAAATGCTCTGTGGATCTCAGGGGAACAGCAGAGTTGAGTGATAATTCTGTGTTGGTTTGTCACAGCAAGCGCACATCTTTTGCATTACTCATAGTTATTTGACCGATTGTTCATATAAAATATTGAATTAATTGGTTTGTCTATAAAATATTGCAAAACCGTGAAAAATGCTTATCGTGGTTCGCCCTGTGTGATAGGGGACGTCTTCAGAAATCTAGTTTTGTCTGACGACCAGTTCGAAACCCCAAAATATTCCATTTATAGTGCTATTAAACAGAAAAAATACAGCAATTCCTCATTTGTGAGAAGCTGGAAGTAGCTATTTTTTAAGCAGTAATGACTTAAAATGACTTAAAGTGTTAATTAAAAGTCAAAAATATTCATTAATTTTTGTCATTAGACTAATGTATTAATCAACTAGTTGTGACAATAAAACTTCCCCAAAATGTAAGATAAATGTCCAGTTGATATCTTTAAAGCAAGAGTTAAGTGTTTTAAATTGTTTTACTCCTTTAACCATCTAATTATAGGCCTATCCTTCACCCTAAACCTAATGTATTTCTGATTTACGTCCTTATTTATGACCCATTACCCAAAACCTAATCCTAAACAAGCTAATTAACAGGTGAGAGCTGACAAAATGTTCTTACTCAGGAGGATTTTCCTCATCTTTGTTTTATTATGAGGACAAGACAAACACGCAAACATCCTCCAGAGTCAAGCCAGTTATCCATTCACCCACTGCTCCCCCGTTCCTCCCCTGTTTGTCTGACTGAGTTCCCGTTCCCATCTACCTAGAGAGCCCAGCCACTGGAGATACCGAGAGAAGAAAAACATACTTTGTTTTTGACGACATTAAAGGCAGACAGCCTTGTCACAGTGTGTCTGTGTGTGTTACCTTGTTTGATAGGGAAATTGGATCTAGACTTGAGAGGGGAGTGTAATGCAGTTAAAGGCATCATGAAAAGCCAGCTGTAACAGGATTTCATCCTCTGTGCAGCTCCAACTGACTGCTGCCGTGAGGCGAGTCATTAGGGAAAATCCATGCATGGGAGTGAGTTTGGGTTTGCGTGTTTGTGTGTATGTTTGTGGGCCTCTATGCCGATACTGTGAGTAGGTTGGTATATATTCTCAGAAGTCTGAGTTGGTGAATCTGTTGTGCAGTTATTCTACCTCGTACTTGGCAGAGGGTAATAAATGCTGGCACCGGAGTACCGGTGCCCTGTTGTGGGGGGGTGGATTGATGTAGGGATTCAATTCATGGTTATTTTCCTATTTGAATAATCTGCTGATTATTTCTAGAGTAGCTGATTCAATGTTTGGTCTATAAAACAGTTGAAAACAGTGGAAAATGCTCATTACAATTTCCTAAAGCCCAAGGCGATGTCATCAAATGTCAAAAACCCACAAAAATGTAATAAAATGTACTAAAACCACAAAAAAACAGCAAATTCTCACATTGGATAAGATGGAACCATCAAATGTTTGATCATTAAAATTGTTTCCAATTAATTGTCTGTCAACCGACCCATCCACTAATCGACTACTTTTGAAACTATGTAAGAAAATATGAGGAAAACTGAGTCAGTGGCCCGTCATGCCTGGATGAATGCAAACTGGTTGTGGAAATCCGCAGACTGGTGCATCCAGAGTAGATTGTGAGGTAACTGAAAATGAATCAGCGACTTTTTTGATAATTGATTATTTATTTCTGTGATTTTTAAGGCAAAAATGCCAAAAATTCAGTGAATCAAGCCTCTAAATTTGAGGAATCAATGCTTTTCTTTGTCTTATATGACGTTAAAGTGAATATTATTGGGATTTATAATATTGCTCATGTAAATGAAGCAATTTGAAGACATCAGTTTGGTCTCTGGGACATTCTTTTGGGCATTTTTCATAATTTTCTAAAAATTTTGACAAAACGATAATCCGTTATTTGAGAAAATACTCGGCAGCATTAATCAACAATGAAAATAATAGTTAGTTGCAGCCCTAGATAAAATATAATATGGTACTGTAGATTAAGGGTCAGTAGATGGATGTGATATATGCTCGACAGAGGGATACACACTCTACATAGACACGCAGATAAAGAGAAAATGTACCTGCAGTCTTTAGTGCAGTAATTTGTGTCTTTCCACACATTTATTTTTAATCTAGAAGGTAGTACTGAAACATGTTGTGCTGCGCACAAGAGTGTCTTTTTGGTGTCCCAAGGTGACTGTACATATGTGTATTCGGTGGAGAACAATTTTAATAGCTTCTTGCCAAGGTCAGCGCCTTCGCCGTGCTATGCGTGGAATGAGTGAAGGCCTTCGCTTGCAGTGCCTTCGGCCGACTCCAGAGAGTCGCGCTCATTGTGTGGCAGCCGAGGGGGAACAAAGACATTTCCACTGGAGGAACTTTGGGTTCCTGTCGATAAGGAGGGCAGCGTTGCGAGCCCGGGCCGTGTTTATATGCTTGTGTACAGTGGGGATCTGCGCCGCAGCAGAGGCTCGCACTTTCCAGACAACAAGTGGTGGCTGTATAAATAGTTGCCCTTGGAGAAACATCAAAGGGAGGGAGAAAATTCCACCCGATGATCAAGATTCCCAGCCCAAATGAGTTGTGTGCGTTTCTGTGTTTAGGGGTTTAGACTTCGGGCATGTGTTCGAACAAAACCTGACTTTCAAACCATTTGAAACCAGCCAATATTCAGAAATGTTAGTGTGATGCCATATCATCTAGTAAAATAACTACAGGAGTAAGAAACATGCACCAAATAGTAAAATTGGACCAAAGTATGAGGACAGAGGATGCTTTTTAAGATGTTTTTTTTTTTTTTCTCCCTTTGCCCACTCCATTAAAGGTCTAACCTTTACTTTTACTCCCGATTTATTCCTAATTCGCACCCTTATTATCAGCACTGTCCTTAAGTACAATATTGAGGAACTTTTACTTTACTGGAGTATTCCTTTATTATAACCCTTAACCTTTAAGCTCTAATCCTAAAATTCAGAAGTCCATCAGTTCCTAATGAAAGTAACTCATCATACCTACCAGAATGATTAACAATTACAAAATACCAAAAAAAGAAACCCCAAAAACTTCTGTACAATGTGACCACTAACTCTGTCATCCATAAACCGAATAAACCACATTGGCATGTGGTAAAGAACTCCATGACAGATCCTCAGTGTAAATGATTTCATGGTTATTCACCGATCCTTCTTGCAAAAGTGCATTCCTTCAGTCAGTCGGTTGACGAAAGACAGAACATTGTTCACGCAAATAAACTCACTCATGTGTTCTCAATAAAAATGGTTCTGTCCAAGGGGGTAAAGTATAGGTTTAAACTCGAGGCCATATGGGCTCTGTTGCCCTCCACAGGCAGGTTTCTGTACAGTTTAGAGACCAAAGTCCCACTTTCCCTCTGTACATTTCAAACACAATAACGGCTACATACTGTGTCTGATATTTCTCTTTGTGTCTATCTGACGTGGTGCTATGCAGAGGACATTTCCACATTTTTACATGGCTGTGTCACGAGCTTATTGATTGATTGTGACACTCGTTTAGTGCATTTGAGCTGCATCGGTCATATACCAGATACTCTTCTGGTTGTTCTTCAGTTTTCGGTAGTTGGTTCCTGCCGTCACAGGCTCTTGTGTTTGTTGCACAGCTCTGCCTCTGATTTCGTGTGTCATATATTTTTATGCCCAAAAATTAAGTCTCTTTAAAGAACTATATACACTGCATGAAATGTGTCAGGTTTTATGTAGATTATTTGATGGAGATTACTTTAAATATCAATCAGTGTGGCCAGTTCAGACAGTAAGGACATAGGTATTGATGTACCTAAAAAAACAGAAATGTTTATCAGGCTATATATCAAAAAAACAAAACATTATTTGACCTCAAAATCAAAAAGCAAGAGTAGTGACTGTCAGAGAGGAGATGTCATGAAGTGGTCAATGAAGGATAACATGCCCACGACAGACAGAGTGTAATTACAGATTTTCTGTCAAAGTGAATTTATACTGAACTTCGTCTTTGTGACATGATGAAGTTTGGGGTCCTGTAACTCTTAAAAAAAAACCCCAAAAAACTCTTACCTTTGTCCCTTCATGGTCACTTTATTCCAAACAAACCAGAAAAACTTCCCATAGGGCTGAAAAATAAGATTTACACTGCATGTTCTGTTTGTTTCTGACTGGTTATATTGTATATTGAATTATAGGTGGTATTTCATTTGACAGTAGCCATATACAGTACATATATATTTGTATGAAAATATCAGTTTTTAGTCGAAAAAATCAGAAGATTATTTTCATTTCATCCTCATACAGAAGGCATGCCCAAATCAAAGAACCCTTTACAAACCTGCCTCCTGAATTTGCTGGTGTTACTGCAGGTGTGTGACCCCTTGACCCTCATTCTGTTGAGACCACTACGTTGTATCCAAGCCCTGTGATGACATTCACGCACTGTCTGCCGCCTTTCCTGCCCACTTATCAGCCACTAATTGCCAATAATGTTGAGGAGACAGCGTCGCATCTGAACGGTTCATTCACTTATCCTGGCGGTGAGCCACTGGCTTTCATGTCTTACGTTCCCACGGTTGGCTACGGGACTTTCCGGACTCTGCAGACAGGTCAGGATGGGACACTTGTCGGTTAAACCATGCTAGCGTTAGCTTCACGAGCAAAGCGCTGCCGGTGCCTCAAAATCACTGCATCTTTTTAAGTTTCCACTGGAGGAACTCTGTAGCAGTGGTTTAGATTTGGAACTGCTTTGGTAAACCCAGATTTTCTACAACGTTACTAATTTTTCAGTTCTATCCATGTCAGTGTGAACATAGCCTAAAGCACACGCACTTCCCCTAGACCGAAAAAGCGATGAGTGCCACGCTTTTGTTTTTGTTACTTGGTCCATGTAATAAAGCTCAGAAAGCAGAGTGTGAAGGGAAATCGACAGGGCTTCAGTGACACCAAACCCACATCTGACACCTGATAAGGAGCATGAGCGCGGCATGGACTGGAGGAGGCGCGGAGCCAGAGATACTCTGCGGCGGCACCTTCATGATGAGGGCTGAGAGCACTGAGAGGTGAGAGGCAAGTGTGGAAAGGAGAAAAGGCTGATGTCTTCACATTAGGCCTATCAGAGTTTTCCTGTGTGTGTGCATGTGTGTGTGTGTCAAACGTGTGTGTGTGTATCTGTACAAACTCACTAAATTCAAATATTTCTCAGCTTTTTACTCATTTTTAATAATATTCGTTATCATTTATTGTTTCACTTTTCAACTTTATTCTAATCCCAAAGGAAATTTGGTTTGATGGGATGCATAACATACAGAGCACAGTGAGTAGCTACAATCAATAGTCGACGACGTAAAAAAACAAAATCCATTTATAAAATAAGTGAAATACAATATAAAAACTACAATATTAGATAATAATAATTTTACCTTGTTTAACAACAGCAGCATATCAAGCCAAAAGAAAAAAACGAGAACCACTACCATCCTGTACATAAGACAGTGGAGGATAAGATGCCAGATACAGAGCCAAATAAAGTGCAGTTCCTAGTAACATAGTGTAGGTGTGCAAGTCTCTGTATTACGTCAACAGAGTCAGTCTTTCAGTGGCCACAGGAGTAAACGAGAGTCTAAAATGCCGTGCCCTTTATTTTGGGCATCCCGCATAGTGGCCTGAAGGAAGCACGTCAAACTCATTGTGAAGAGGGTGATTAACGCCGATTCAAAAAATTGAGCATTGCACACCTTGAAGGAAACTCATCTCTCAGAAAGAACAAACGCTGCTGGGCGTTTGTACAGACAGTGTCAGTATTTAACTTGAATCAAAGCTTGTAGCACCCGAGTATTTGCACTCGGGAGCATTGGGATCAAGATAATAAGCTTACTTAAAAAAAAAAAGACATACTATTTTACCTATAAACATAGACAAAGGTAAGATCACAATAAGCTTAATACTTTGCGCTGAGACCACGGTTGCATCCTCAATAAACCCTGTGCTGAGGCTTTTATAGTGTTACCAATACTCCTTCCTTCAGTGGCTGTTTTGATCCGTGCTTATTGATTTTCTCCACAGAGGGAGTCAATGCAGAGATGAGCACTTGTGCTGCAGCAAAGAGGGTCAGTAAGTTTATAGCCGAGGGAGGGAGGGAAGGATTTCTGTTTCACACACAGATAGAGGAGAAAAGGAAGAAGAGGAGGGAAGAAGCAATGTTTCTCTCTCGTGGGGAGCTGATTTTTTATTTTTAAACTGTGGCCTGAGATAACATTTTAAAATATGATAATATTTTTGTTTTGGGTTGCAGCGAAGAAATTAATGGCATCTAATTAAGAGTGCTTGTTGTGGAACCTTAGCTTTATCAGTTTGGTTTGTAATCTCTCCTTATCAAATGCAGAACGTGATTAAAAAGGCATCTTGGCTGTTGGATTCTCTGATGCAGATGGAAAAAATGCACACCCACAATGGATAAGTTACTGGCATTTAAAGGCAAACGACCGTACAAACTAGAAAGAAGAGAAGACTTAATACTAAAGACTTAGTACATACACAGTGTAGTTCATATAGTTGGTGTGAACATTGTTCTGTAACTCTAAGCAAGTCGTTTTTTTTTTAAATCATTAGAGTCAACTGATCTTGTTACGAGTAAAAAAAAAATCGTCTTTATAACATGGCTTGTATGGACTATATATTGATAAAATTGTATAAAAATTAAATACAGTTAACAAGCTGATGTAATATTTTCGGATTTATTTCAGGTAAGCAACCACATCTGTTGACATCTGTATTAGCGGCAAGAGAGGCAGAGGGGGAAGTTTATTAGGTGTACCTAAATAAACTGAAGCTGCCAGTTTTTTTTAGGTACACCTAGCCAAAACTAATGCTATCCAGTGCAGCAGTACTGCAATAAAGTCTACCTGAATGAAGGTTATAGTGTTACTTGTGTGTTGAAACTGTTTTAGAGAGGTGTTGATTTCACTTAATGGACATTTACGAGGCTGCAGTTTGTGTTGCTGTTGCCACTGTGTTGTGTTACGCAGACAGGTGTTTCTATTATTATTATTTTTTTTCCACCCCATTTATGTCAGTGAGGGCAGGCTAAATAACAAACACCTCACTGTATAATGCAAGAGAGTTTAACGGCACCGCAAACTACGTCTTCCAAAAATGATCACACAGCCGAATGCGGCAGGAAGTGTCAACAAAAGCTGAACATTATAACCCCCAAGAACATAGGATGATTGCAGGACTTGATGTATTGGACTGCAGTAGTTTTAGCTAGGTGTAGCTAATAAACTGGCAACTGAGGGTACAGCAATGCTTGCCAGTGGGACAGTGTGTATACTGTAATAATGGCTCTGGAGGTGGAACAGGTCATTCATTATTTGCAGGGGTTGGCGGTTCAATTCCTGGCTCCGCCTGTCCACGTATTGTAGAGTCCTCCGGTTCAGTGGCTTGTGTGGAAGATGCACCACCAAGTCTGCGTTTGCGTGTGCATTAAAAACACTAACTACAAACGCAGTCCATTTAGTTACAGCATAATCGTCAACTAAGAAAAGGGTCAAGAAGATATTTGTCTTGGTTATTAAGGTTTTGCCACATGCAAAGTGGTTTTTAAAACCATAAATTTACCACGCAAGATTGTCTTACTTTTTTATTTTTTTTAATATGAGCTCACTATTACATCTAGTCTTGACCTGCGTGGGTCGTGCCCTGATTGTCCAGTACGAGGCAGATGAAGGCGGGCAGGTCATTAGAGAGAGGAGGAGACTGCTGTGTAGATATAACACTAATGTGAGGATAGAGAGCACTGTCAACAGACAGCCATGGTACTGATGGGTGTCTGTGTGTGTCTGTGTGTGTCTGTGTGTGTCTGTGTGTGTGTCTGTGTGTGTGTGTGTGTGTGTGAGTGAAACAGAAGGAGTGTGTTAAGAGGCATTAGATTACATTTATAGAACATGCACTGGGCAAAGTGCTAGCAGTTTTTGTAGCTACACGTGCTTATGCTGCACCCTACTGTTTGACCGTGGCTCCTACAACTTTCCCTCTACAGCTTTTTCAGTACCATGGATAAGCAAGACTTGTCCTTTTGTGTCGGCTTGACAGAAATTTCTCTCTTTAGGATTCCGGGGTAAAAAACAAATGGAAGGCGATCAAGGAAAGACGACTCAAACAAAAAAATTTGAAATGGGGAGAAATTAGTGAAACTACTCTTATCAGACAAGTAATGTACCTATTACAGATTAAACCATTCAGCTTTATATAAGGTAGTTAAGATTGGCTCCATTTCAACCTGCTACATCATTAAAATGCTTTTTAGAGTCTTATGGATCAGTAATAACAATCCCGTAATATATGAAAAAATTAATTTCATATATTTTTTTGTTATGCAGCAATTGTGCTACATAATGAATACTTTTAGTCTCTATTTGGCCTCTTAGGCTCTCATTCCTGCAGCTTGCATTGTACTACATTCTGCTCTTCAAGTATCTAGGAATACTATGATTATTACATTGAGTAATGCGTCATGTCATGTCTGTCTATATGTTGCTCAGTTGAGACCGTGTACTCGCTACATTCCTACACCTACACTTGGAATAGAGTATCTTATGCTGTGGTATTTGAAAAAAGTCAGTTTCTATAAAATAAATTATGTGCCATAGTTTTAATAATCATATAAAAAAAAAACCCTTAAAACAGAAAGGCTGTTTGCACTGTATGTTTACAGCAGTGTGTGTGTGTGTGTGTGTGTGTGTGTGTGTGTGTGTGTGTGTGTGGTTACAGGGTTGCTTAATCATTAACACTGTCCCCATGCAAAAGCACAACAAACTGCCTAATTAATGGAGCATCCGACATTCCTGGCTTTTATACTGGGACACAAAGGAGGCCTTTTTGTGGCTCAGCAATAAATCAGTGGCTGCAGTCAGTGACACATGTGCACAATGTAACGGCGATGTTTCCGCAGTGGTCGCAGCCAGGGAGGCGACTCCGGCATCACACATTTCTGACCCCCTTAGTGAATTGCTTTGGAGGAATTAGCGCTGACCATGAAATCAAGCGAGCAAAGAGGTTAACTGTTAACCAGTAGCAGTGTTAGCCAATCAGCAAACAAGTGGAGAGTTTTCAAATGGTGCCTTCGTCTAAGAGTCATGTTTGTTTGTTTGTTTTGTTTTACAGGAGCCCTTAGTGGAGATTTTTGTTGTTAACCATTTGTTCTTTTGCAAATTTTTCTATATACAAATTTGATTAAAAAGTAGATGAGATATGTCAGACCCACTGAATTATGTTAATCTTGCTTTAAGCAGAATTGAATTAGCTTTCAGTTTACTTGTGCACCTGCAGTTTAAGCCTAAGAGGGTTATAAAGTGCAATCAGGCACATGCATGCGCTCACAGCGAGCCGATCTTTGTGCCAAACGTGCTCATCCTGCTGAGTGCAGGTCGTAATCAGAACGGGCAGGTGGTAAAAGCGAATCAAACAGAGCAGGGCAGGAGATTAACTGTTTTGTACGTTTGCGGTGTCTAAATGACGAGGAGCGGCCTGGGACAAATGCACCGGACAAAATCGTCAGACTTTACCATCATCAGAGGTCCGTTTGGTGTCGTGGTTCACATCAAAACCATCGATTTTAAAATATTGATTATTCAATGGATTAGTTGATTGTAGAGGTGGAATAATTAGTTGAGTCATTGTTTGACCATTATTAAAAATAATTGCCAACTATTTTAATAACTGATTTAACATTTTTTTCAAGCCAAATTGCCAAACATTTTTCTGGTTCCAGTCTCTCTCACGTCAGGATTTGCTGTATCATTGTAAATTGAATATAACAAGCTATTTGAATCCATAGTCCATAATGAAACTACTCGATTGTTGCACCCTTAGTCAAGCAATTCTAAATTAATCGACATTAGTTATTTAAATCAGTTATCATGCAAAAATGCCAAATATTCACTTGGATTCTGCTTCTTAAATTTGAGGACAACGGGGACTGGTCCATGCATTCAAAATGAAATTCGTTTATTTTCAACTACATGTTTTAGAAACAAAGCTTGTAGCGCAATATTTGAGAAAAATAAGTGATAAAACGATGCCCTGAATATGAGAGGATTGCTGAGCAGCAGATGTGAGCAGAAAGCAGCCGGGGGGGGGGGGATCATTTGGGTAGGAGGGATGAGGGTGTCTGGTGACAGAGAGCTGTCATTTCCATCAGCCTCATTAGTTAATTATATTGTCAGGGATCCCATTAGTGTTTTTACAGTTCACTGAACTTCTCCCTTTGTATCAACATCTAGTGTGTGTGTGTGTGTGTGTGTGTGTGTGTGTGTGTGTGTGTGTGTGTGTGTGTGTGTGTGTGTGTGTGCCTTGTAAGACAAAATAGATGACAACCACACAGAAAAACATTAATTTTTTTATTCAAAAAGCCCTTTTAATAGTATTGATTTGTTTTGAATCTTTGTTTTTCGCCTAGTCATCAATTTCTATGGTTTTATATAAGCAAAGGAAAATAATTTTCCTGATTTTTTTTTTTTTTTTTCTTTTCTTTTTTTTTTTCATACCAAAAAAAACAACATTTCGACCAAAAAACCCAACATAAAATGTCAAAGTATGGAAGTGGGTCACCACAGGGAGCTTCAATACTCAATGGCATCGATTCTGCAGGTCTCTCAAAACAAACTATTAGTTTTATTTGTTTTAATTATTATAATTCATTCATTTGGTGTTTTAATGATAGTAAAGGCTGTTTAACACGCCAGTCCACAATCTCTCGTAGGTGTTTGGCTGAATTCAGATCAGGTGACTTTGAAGGCCAAAGCATATCATTCATTTTTTTTTTTTTACTAATCAAACCGCTTTCTCTCCTCTCTCATTCTCGGTGGAGGGCTTTTTTTTTTTTGTTATAAAGGCTGTTTAACACGCCAGTCCACAATCTCTCGTAGGTGTTTGGCTGAATTCAGATCAGGTGACTTTGAAGGCCAAAGCATATCATTCACATTATTTTCATACTAAATCAAACGCTTTTTTCTCTCTCTCTCCTTCCGAGGCTTTCCTTCTTTTTTTCATTCTCCAAACATTTATTCAGATTTTTTTTTTCTTTCATTTGTCTCCTGTCTGTACATCAAAATGAAATCAGTGGATTTTTCACAAGAGGCTGTGACTGAAAGATTTGCAATCATGCGTCTTGTAATTTTTACAACACAAGTCAAGTGAATGTCATTTTGAAAGTATACATATAGCTAAGTAAAATCAAATCAGGCTGCTTCAAAACCAATGTTACCTCTTCTTAGATGGAATTTTCCAGTTACCTCGAATTTTGCGTTATTATTTTAAAGTTCTTTAATATCCTGCGATCAACCAATATACAATATAGTTATTGCCAAAAGTAGAAACTAATATTTTAAATTGAAATGAGAAACATTCAAGGATAGAAATGAAACCAGGTTTGCAGTAGAAGGTCTTTTTGTTTTTATCTGTAAGTTTTGTATTTTATATTCTGCAGTTTAGCATCATCTGAATGGTGTTGGCAAGTTCAAACTAGGGATCATCTCTCTGCAAAATGAGAAGGTGACTGAAGAGTTAATTCCGCAGGAAGTTGGTGTAGCCGCAGTTTTCTCCCTTTCAGTGTTTTAGAGTTGACTTAAAATAAATGAAGTGTAGAGTGGTGCAGCGTCGTGACGCGTACTATAGGTCCACTCGGTAAATTTTAAACAACGAGGCTGAGCCCCATAGTGTCTGCATCAAAGCTTCAAAAGGTTCGATCCCACAACCCAGCAACAGTTATGTGCTAGTGTATTGTGACATTTTCTACCGCAATGACATTTTGAGCTTACATAAAATGTCGCAAAACTAATGCTCCCCCAAGCAGCAACGAAAACTTTAGGAACTTCACTGACCCTGTCTTAAAGAGTTGCAAACACAGACTGAAATATAATTTACCATCAGTGTAAATGCTGTTTAAAGAAGACCCTCCACCTTGACAAGAACATGCTTCAGTGTTTGAAAGAACTGTACTGGTTGAACTTAAAACTGTTCAGTGCACTGTGTAATGGCTGAATTGTAATAGCGGCCGTGTATAATGACAAAGTACAAAGTATAATACTTGAAAATGTGACCTCATAATTATTATGGTCTCTATTTAGTGTAAGTGAGGAAAACAACCACTAGGTTGCACTGTCGTCCCACATGAAAAACATTTTATTCCACGACTAATAAATACATGGACGGTATACTGTATGCATGGGACTAAACCCAAATTTAAAGGAAGTGAAACAAACATGAGTTCAAGACATTTAGTCTTTTTTTTTTTTAAACTGATGATTGTTTGCTGTCAAGATGATTAAGAAAGCTAATATAAGGGAGCTGATAACAGCCTTACTGTTAAAGCCTCCGGCATCAAATTTAACATCTGTGTAAACACCATTCTGAATATGCAAACAGTCTTTTACGTGAAATTTAGTAAAAAAAACTTTTAAGTAATTTGCAGTACAAATAATAAATAAGTTGTCGCACCAGAACTTTGGTGCTTGAAGCTTAAGAGAGAGACAGATTTTAATGTTACTTAAACTATAATTCCAATAATGACCCTTGCTCATGAAGCACTTACGAAAATAGATGAACAGAAGTGTCATCAACAAGAGTAATAATAAGTAATAAGAGAAATGAACAATAAACTGCATCCACATGCAAAGAGAAAAATCAACACTGAAAACCGGTGGGTAAGAGCATATAAATCTGTGTAGTGGTGCTCCAGACCATTCAGAGTAAATGTACTCGGTTTGGAAAAGCTACATCAGAGCCATGTCAGCTCTGAGTGGACAGAAAAAACTCTCAAACCAACATTTTTCCACTCAAGTCTGTTAAAAAAAAAAAAAAAAAATCAACAGTTGTGGCAATATTTTCAGTCAGTCGGTCCCTCTGAATGATTACTCACTCACACACATAACACACAGGCACATTTCAAACCAAATAAGTGATAAAAGCTCCTGGTCAATAGTGGATGAAGTAAAAAGGCATCATCGGTTGTATAGTTGTTGGTGCTCATTTCTCTGCCTTTTTTTTTTTTTTTTTTTTTTCCCGATGTGTACCTGAGCGTAAAGAGCCTTTTCACATGTAGGTCTTTGGTTTGTCCTTTCATTCTGCTTCATTTCCCTGACAGAGACATCATTTGAATACGCGTTTACCAACCATAACGGGGGTGCTGATGAATTAAAAAATATGAATAATAATAAGATTGACTGAATGGGTTATCCAATCACAAAACTAATACATGTACTAAATAAAATAAATGATTATCTGTTAATTAAAGCAACACAAGGAATGTGGATATGTTGAGGCAGCAGGATCATTTGTTATTTAGGCTGATGAGAATATGCCCTTAAAATCACAAACGGATGTCTGTTCCTGCGTTCAGAAGGCGCGGAGCGATGTCGTTACGTATTCGGAGTCGTGTTTCCGGCCACCTGATGGATCTAAGTGCAATATTCGCTCTCCCTCGAGCTCTGCTCTGCTCTCCACTGACTCCTGAGGGAGTTTCAGCGCCGTCTCACTGTGAATATGGCCCTCAACAGATTTCAGTCATAAAAATCACTATCGCATACTATTTTGCTATTTTTGGGGGACATTTGTTAGTGGCTATTTCTTTGGTCTGGCAACAGGTTGAGGCTTCCTCGGGGTCCCCAACCTGACCCACTCATACAACGTGCACCGATGGCTACACTGTACACTGGTGCGGTGTCATCTGGACACAACCTGAGCAAAATTAAAAGTTAATAATACAGTGTATCGTACAGCGTGTGCTCGAAGATGGTGACCCGTCCCTTGTGTTCACCCAGGGATAAACTACACTTTGGCCGATTAGCTTTTAGTCTGTCGAGGAGCAACAGATAGTGAAACAAAATAAAATCCCATAAACAAACTCGTCTTGAGTCTCACGCTCCTCCTCAGTGGTCGGGATTGCATCGACCAAACCATTAAATGGCTTTTAACATAATCACTTGGTTTTGTGCGTCACCTGAGCGGCTTGTGTACTAGATAAAAATAAATATGATGCAGCTGAATCTGATTTGAACCAGGCTGACTGTGTTGGTTTAAAAAACTGGATTTTGTAATGAGGTTTAATGAGAAATTCTTATTGAAGTCTTTAATTGGAGATGGATAGTGGAAGATGGACAGATGTGGCTTTGCTGGAGAAGAGATGAGTGGGGTTTCTTCCGTGTGGCTATATCTCGAACATGCAACAAAAAAACAAAAAACAAAATAAAAAAAAAAGATAAAGGTAAAAGAACATCTTTTTTTATTCTCATCAAACGAGAACCATCTTAAAAATCCACTCAAGCCTGTACGCAACCTACAGAGTTGAATAATTGTGTGGGCTTGCGCAGATGGATTTAATTGCTCTTCAGCCTGTTACAGGAAACCAGCAGCAAAATGTCCAAATGATGGACAAATACACACACACACACACACACACACACACGCATGCACGCACACAAACTGCGCACATCCCCCAAAGCCTCCCTCTCTGCTCCGTCTCAATGTCACACAAACATTCAGGCTCTCAATGGCTCACACACACTCTTCAACCTTTTTCTTTTCAACCAGCCTTTCATCGTGTTCCGGCTATTATCGCTTTCTTTGTCATTTTCCTGTTATATCACTACAGAAGTACCCTTCATGACATTCCCACCGTCATTGCCCACGGGAGAGTGTCTGCCGCAAGTTGGTCTAACTGTATAGTGGCAATAGGCCCACTGTATACTGCTCGCCGTCCTGTTCAAGACATGCTCTGTAGAAACCTGCAAATTTCAAGTAGTGAAAAAAAACTTCAGTCTGGAATCCGGAAATCAATCCATTCAAAAACCGGAGGGAATTTTGAGTTAAAGGAAGAGTAGCGAGTTTTAGGACGATTTGGTGGCGATCGCACAAATATACTGCGGACACCAGAATCATTCATCCAGGACTGTTCATCATTCACGCCTGGGCTCCATGCTACACGCCTTTCGGGGTGAGAGCATTAGCCTTGTGCTAAGGAAGAGCACGGACATTTTAGTTAAATAAATAATAAAAAAAACTTGACTTGCCTTGTTATCTGCATGGCTGGATACCAAATGGGCATAAGTGGGAAGATATCGTATATTTGTATGATTTGGGTGAATGGACCCTTTAATAAGTTTGCTATTACTAAATAACCTACCTGCCATGTTTTTTTTCTCCTCTTCACTTGGCCACTGCAGCACTGTGCCCCAAGTTAAAAATGAATAAATAAATAAAAACAGCTGGGAGAGAAAACACTTTGGTTTTGGATCTTTTTTGTGGTTTCTTACAGGTGTGACCAGTCATCTTGAATACTGGAGTGTAAGGAGTTTTTTTTTTTTTTTTTTTTTAATAGAATAATTTTCTTTGTACTTTTTTTTTTTATGTGTCAGAGTTTCCAAACTACAAGAAAAAAAGAAAAAGAAGAAAAAAGAAAAACGTCAGTGGGTAGTTGAGAAGCAGCCTGGGATTTTGGCTTTTGTGGAGCAGGGATTTTGTGTCACGGCCAATTGCCAGGTTTTATCTTAAATCAGTATTGTTATGGATGGTGTCTTTCAATGAGGATATACTGGCCCAACAGCATTTTAATTCGTCATCCCACAGCACACTTCTGCCATACCGCTAGAGCAGCTGACAGGAACATTTTTTTACTATGCTTTTAAAGCAATCTATTTTCATCAGCAACCAGGGCTTCAGGATTTATTTTTACTAACCTCCTGTATGGTGACATGGTTTTTTTTAATTTCATGAAAAACTCATCGGCAAACGGCTACAGGTTGTTCTTCATATTAATGCAATTTTGCAGGATGGACCAAAAACACCGGACAGTTAGGCTAATTTTATTTAGTTTAGGGTTCAGAGTTCAAGCCTGGACTCGGAAACAGCAGTAAAGTGTGAAGTCTTACCGCAAGGCCTGTGTAGGATCTGTGCCGGAGCTTTCAATTGCGCCCCGTGATCGTCACCAGCAGATGGAGTTTGCCCAACTGCCGATGAAGCCAACATGGACAAGAAGGCTTTCGTGAACTTTCCAATTTCATGACAACCGTGCAAACTCCAATCTTAAATCATAAAATGTGCTAAATGGACCTCGTGGCGAGCTTGTTTCCTAACATATGTAGTTTGTTAGTTTCCTTAGTTCCTTTTCATCAAGAGTTCTGGTGTACAGCGAGCCTTCACTTCTCTGCTTACTGTACAGAAAACGAAAGCAACTTGGCATGTTTACCCTTTGACATCTGTGTCCTTAACTCCACTCCTTCTCCTCTCCTGCAAAGTCTTTGCGCGGCTGAAAAAGATACAACAGATTCGCAGATTCAGCCATGAACTCGCTGTAAGTCTGAAGACATAAATCTTTAGACTCCAGTGTTGTCCGACCCGGACTCCTCTGATTAAAAGAATTTTTCCCGTCTCTTCTTCCAATCACCTTTCCCCAAGCTAAGTTTTCCGCCTTCACTGCTCTGCTGAGTCACGCCGTCTGACAGTCTCTGTATCCTTCCACAATGTGCATAATCATTTCTTCGCCGTCACCTACTACTCACCCTGCTGATGCTGCGCACTCTGCACATCTTACTGTAATCAACTCTGCCTCCTAACCACACATCATCAAGTCAGCAAAGATTACTGGTTTATTAACCGTAATATAATTAATTAAAAAGAGGTCAAACAATAACAACAGTTTAGAAAAAAAACAAAAACAAAAAACCACTTCTGGCAATTGGAATTAAAGCAGCTCGATAAGTTACAACCAAGATACAAAGTATGAATGATTAAAAAGCTAAAGACCAAATATAACTCTTAAAATAAAAGTTTTGAGAAGTGATTTTAAAGAACATTTAAAAAGATCATCGGGAAGTTAGTCAAAAATAAAAAGCCTGATAACCAGTAGCCTTTAGCCGGGACAAGAGCAGTCAGAGAGGCCCTGGCTGAGGATCAAGGCTGCACATAAGCTTTTAAGAAGTCTGCAGAAAATCCAAAGTTTAAAAGGGGTAATTTAAACCAAAATTTTTGAACAGACAAATAAATTTGATACGATCTTTTTAAGAGCTTGATCTTTTACAAAAAAAAAAGCACTAGCTCAGAGATAAAGACTGAAAGCATTTTTAATCCCCTGCCCACACATCATCCCTGCATCTAAAATTGAAACCCTAGCAAAACCATCTGAATCAGTTTACGCCTCCCGTCTCATCCCTGCAATAGTTAAATAAAGGCAAATAAATAAATTGTTCCCAGACTGCTCAGCGTGTGACAGCAAGCTACCCAAAGTGCCCTCAGTGTTACCTCATGTGCCAGGTTGCCACAATAAGAGCAACAACTTCCCACTCTCACTTCTACAAAGCTGCCAGCATGTGATGTCCGCCCTGTCCCATGCCCCTCAGAGGTCAACATGAACCTCTGACCTTGACAAGACCCCGCGAGCCTGGAGGTCAGGCACTTTTGATTCCTTGTTTTTGATGCTCGCCGTTGGGGTAAACATTGGTGGACGTATTTGTTTACCAAGTTTTTCATAAAGATGGGTTTAATGCATGTTGACACGCTGCGAGGCCCCAGAGGGCTCATTTTGCACCCAGTTTGGGGCTTGTGTTTTGTGATCATCTGAAGCGTAGTGGCGCATCACCCCTTGGATTTTTGGCAGCTTTAGTTGTATATAGAATATATAACACAATTTATGCAACAACCTTTCCACAAACAGATGCTGCCAGCGGTGAAACGGAGGGCAGCTCTTTGGGATTATGAGTTTTGAAGGGGACATAACCTTCTGTGTTTCCTCTTACTGATGGATCCATCTCTCCCAGGGAACAGAGGACTTCTCCTTTCTCTGTACCAGCTGTTTCCGCACTAAAATGTCTTAAAAAAAATTTGTCCTTATATAAAAAAAAAAAAAAAAAAAAAAATCGCCCTCATATACTGTCATACACACCATCAGAGTTTATGACATAGTCCGTCATAGTCAAATCATGCAAGTGATTGACTACTCTCAAACAGTGTGCCACACTGTTTGTTTATAATGTAATACATTAATAGGTGCCAGTTAAAGGCACAGTCCCTGATCAGGATGTAATCAGAAGTTTCCACCATCAAGATTCAAGGGGAACAACTAAATCATTTATGAGGATCTGGACCCTCTTTATACAATACGATGAGAACCTACCTACTGTGGGTGACCACGAAGATAACTTTTGAATGATGGGGCAACCAACCCCCTCCTCTTCCTTTTTTATTTAGACTGATTTAACTAGCTTTTATCTCCCAGTGTCTTTCTAGGTCGGGATGTTTTTGTACCCGTATCATCACCGTTACGTTGCGTTTAAGTCATTTTTTGTCGTATTATTCACTACATCTGTTATGATATGGGGATGCAACCTTGGGGACTCTTTCGGTCCTTTATGGACATACAAGAATCGGTTAACTTGGATATTTAGGGTTAAGGGCTAAACCAATAAAAATAATTTGAAAACAAAACAGGAACGGAAAAAAAATAGCATCTGGTTATACTAAAGAAATAAAAATAAAATAAAGGCATCGAACCCTGTAAAGTCAGCCGTAATGGGCATTTCCAGAGTGTTTTGCTTTCAGGTCTGGCTCAGAGAGAAGTGATAGAAATGGATCATGTTGCTCAAACATCTTGCCCTCATTTACGTTCTTTCTCCTTTTGCTGTCAACATCTTCCATTTTTCCTAATTTTTCCCTGAATCTCTGCGGCGCCGGCAGTGAATGCAAAGTTAACATGGCATCTTCTTGTTCACCCATTTAACCACTCTGACCTCCTCCCTCTTCTCCTCCTCCTCCTTTGCTCCTGATGGGGAAGAGCTATAATGTCTGTGGCTGCCAGAAGTCTTTGTCCCTTGAACGTAAACATATATCCTTTTGGGACATTTACTGAAATGAGTGATGCTGTTGTTTTTCCTGGGAGGCCGTTCTCCCATGGTAGGCAAGGGTAGAAAACCCAGAGAGAGAGTCCTGATGAAGCCCTTCCAAAGGGCTTTGACTAGGAAGCACAAATTATAACTACTCTTCTGTTTTTGGATTTTGATTCACGCCAGTATGGACACTAATGGGAAACCAAGCAATGTGAAGCTGACAGCCCAGAACTGCCGGTAGAGTGAGGTTAGTTCTTAAGCCCCCGACTTGGCAAATAAAAGAAGCTCATCCTCTAAACCACATGCAGTCCCATCATCTGAGCAGAGATAATAGCCCTTGGGTACAAAAGTACAAAAAAAAAATAATTTCTACCAACAGGTAAATGGCTACTGACAGCAAAGTAGTGAGGTTATGAAATGACTGGGACCAAATCTAAGTAATGTTCATTAGTTATGTGCCATCATGACAACTGAGGGTTAAAAGCTCAATTTTAAGGGGCAAATTGCTCCTTCAGGTCCCCATAAACCAAATGACAGAAAGGCGGGAGGAGCCACAGTCACATCTTCTGGCACAATTTACACCTCGCAACCCGCTGTGCACTTGTGTAGGTTTGGTCAGAATGTAAAGACTGTAGTCCATTACCTGGTGATGTCAAATGAGCTTCTGAAGCAATGATAGACTGCACAGCCACAAAACGTAATCACGGAAATTGGATTTTGAGAGGTGAGAAATGAGCGTATCGTAATTCCGAATGATTATCTCGGCAGGTGTGACGGTGGGCCATGACTGGGAAAAGCTTCTTCTTTTTTTTTTTTCTTCTTCTTCTTCTTCTTTTTCTTCAAAGAAAATTGCAACGGTGAATATGCTCTTTCAGACAGACACACACACACACACACACACACACACACTGTCCCTGTGACTGAGAGCAGGTGTAGAAGGGGAATTGAATCTGGAGAAAGTATTCCAGGTACTAGGACAACTAAATGTTGAATTATGTTCAATTTTTCTTCTCTAATTGCAGCATCATTTCGCCTTTAGTGATATTGCATCTGATTTTCAGCCCCGACGAACCTGCTTTTCTTTCGGCATCAAAACTCGCAGGGACGCGGCACGTAAACAGTTTAAGTCCTTCAATTAGCAGAGTGGCTAGTCAGCAAAAGACAAATTGACATGATGATGTAGAGGGTGGTGGTACACTTTGCACAGTGGGAGTTTGTCACAAAGTGGTTATTTCAGCGAGGTGGAGAGAAAAATTAAAAATTTGTCCATCGGACAAAAGCTGCCAAGTGAATATAATGTGTTCTCTTTGAAAGTGTACATAAAAATGAAACTATTTGTTTTCAGGTGCACAAGTCCACAACACAAATCCCAGTTGAGTGTACGGTTTTGTTGAGTATTAAAAGGGCTCTCCACCGATTTAACACATCAAGTTAGTTTTACAGGATTGATTGATGGATTGATTTTATTTATGGATTATCGGAAAAAAACAAAAATCCAAGGGATAACATGTTAAAGTGAAAAACTATTATCCTGGGACATGGTCCCGTGATGTTGAAAGACAAAGAAATAAAAAAAAGCACAGGACATTCAGCATAAAAACCAAACAATAGAATCCTAAAATCCCAAAACACGTCACAACAAATTAAGAAAAAATTATAATAAACTCCCACATCAAAAAAAACAAGGGTAAAGGCTAAAGTAACAATGTCATTGCAGATTTCATTATAAGTATGTTACCCTGTTTGAAACGAAAGTCCTCACCTGACTTCTATAAGCCAGTCTGATATTTAAAAGCAGGATGTGTAGTGGTAGGCAGTTCCACAACATGGCATCAGCATGAAAAAAAAGGAACCTCTGGCTGCATTTTTCACTCAAGGCCACTGTACATGAACACACGCTCCCTGGTACTGGTTATGCTGAGTATGGACCATTGTTGTGTGAGTGCACAGGTATCGAGGAGCATACCCATTGATAATATTGTACATATGATTCAGCCTCCGCTGTTCTTCTGATCTGAGCAGCACTGGCAGCAGTCCTAGCCTTCTGCACTCATCCCCACCGACGTGAGTTTGAGGGGAGGTCGTTTAATAAATACTGAAAAATATGACTTTGCATCACCTGCAGTTTGTCCTTAAATCTAGCTGTCGAACCACTGCGCCGAGCAGAGCATGCAAAGTCAAAATGACACCGTATCAATGATGACACGAGAAGTTTTGTTTTTTGTTTTGTTTGTTTTTTAAAGAGAACAGCTGAAAGGGCTTGTTCTGTGAAACAGGAACTTGAGTTTGCAGGCACACGTAGACAATATTTTGGCATCAAAAGCTTCACAGGCGAGTGACTGCTCCACTATTATTCCTCAACACGAGACACTTGTCTGAGACACAATTTCAGCTCCATTACAAGAGACTTTCAAATATTGGTTGATTTACGGTAAATTATCCAACATATTTTGCAACCTATTAATGCTGTAAATTACAGATACCTTCTGGAATTATTGACCATTAGTAACTAGATAAATTGCCCAGGTCGATTCCAGTTGGCTGATATTGGCTCATTGCATGTATGTTGGTATTTGTGTATATGTTTATCTATGTCATGGGTCGTCTGAAGAAAATTAATATCGGCTGATGCGTCATTGTCAGATTTTTTTTAAACTCTCAGTTAAACACATCAGCCAGTATAGGCCTCAAAAATCCTTTGTTGATCGGGCTATACCAGCAACTGGGTCCTCGTGCTTTTCGTATTGTGCGGGCGGCGTGATTCAGATCTCGCTGCTGGTTTCACGCTATTGGGCCGATCGACAGTTGGTGGCAGTAAAGCACATAGCAACATGCTAACAAAGGCAGCGAGGAAGACTGCTACCAAGCAAACACTGATTTAAAAAAAAGCACAACCTATTATATATATATATATATATATATATATATATTTTTTTTTTTTTTAAACTGCTTCGTAAACGTATTACTATGGAGAAGTCAGACTACGGGGATACACACAAAACTGAATGTAACTTTTGTCTGTTTGCAGGAAAACTCCAGAAGCCCTTTAAGTAATTAACAAGCAAAGGCAACAAAACATTTCCCGGTTTTAGCTTCTCAAACGGACTTGATTTGCGGGTTTTGTTCTGTAATATCATTGTAAAGTGATTGAGGTTTTCGGACTGTTGGCTGCGAAAAACGAGCAGTTCGAAGACACCGCCCTAGGCTCTGGAATATATGACATTTTGATGCATTATTTTTTGTTATTTTTATATTCTGAGCAATATACTGAAACACAATATAAATCAATCAATAAGAAAAAATAATAATTACTTGCAGCCCTAGTTGCAGCTATATGTGTATAATATGCACTGCTTTTGCATGACAACACTGACCAACGTGTAAACCATTACTGACTGTACCCTTGAAAGAGTAAAGTATGAGTGGCATTGTTTGTTTTCGCGCAGCTCTCTGTAACCTGTTTGCAGCTTTGGCTGCAGAGCTATCGGCCATTTCCACCCTCGGGAGTCTTTGGTAACGAGCCCAAAGGCGAGCAGAGGTCAGACTTCCACTGAGCTGCTCCGCGAGTGCAGGCATGTAACACAGCCGTGGGCCAGGCCGCTGAGGCCAAACGTGCTCGGGTGGATAACGCACGCGCTGACAAAAGTCGCCGGGGTGAGACCAGCATAAACAGATACTTCTTAATCAAACAGTTAATTATTTTACACTGCTAGGACACATTTCAGTCCTACCATAAACTACAAACGGGATCAATTTATTTATACTGTTTCTGTTCATTACTGCCCAAAAGTAGATGTCAGCCTCCCAGAATCAAAGATAAACGATTTCTTTCTAGATTCAGAGGAAATAGCCTCTGTAGCTCAGAATGCAGTGCAGCTACAAAACTGAGGCTACGAGCTGAATCCATTTTCATTGGCCCCTGGATGCATCTCGCCTGGTGCGATGTGAGGAAGGAACATGCCCTCGAATTACTCAGCCGCAACACATTCAGTGTCCAGGAAGCCGGACACCCCCTAATAGCACCTCACCATTACATATTGTCTGAATTGCATACCCATCCGTGCACGGGTGTGCTTTGCTCTGCCATGTTATATTTCAGAAATGAATGACAGGATGCTGGCTGGATGTTTTTCTTGTTGTCCTGTGAACACCAGCTATGAATGGTCTAACGTCGGGACCGTTTAGCCATCTTTTCACAGAAAAAAAAATATATGTGACTGGTGCCTTGACTTTTTAGTAATGAGGATGAGATGCTTTTAAGATTTAATTCAATATTAAGAATTCACACAAATACTAATACTAATAAAAACGTGGAGCATTTGTGTTTATACAGCTAAGTACCTATTTTGTTTTTAATGAAGTGATTATATGGGCATTTTTCTTTTTTTTTTTTTTTTTTTTTTTTAATTAAGACGAGCTACTAATAATGTATTTTCTTATAAAGCAATGTAAAACAGAGCTGCTATATAAGTTGATTGACTTAAAATTAATTTGCAACTATTACTGATTATTTTATTTAAATATTTTATTTAAAAAAAAGCCAACTATCTGCTGTTTCCAGGTTCTGAGATCTGAGGATTTGGTGCTTTTCTCCGTCTTCAATGATAGTAAACTTGATATATCGGGGTTTTGGACTGTTGGTCGGTACAAAACAAAGATACTTGAAAAACATCACCTTGGTTTGTGGGAAAGTAGAACTGGCACTTGTCACTATTTTACTGAACCGGAAGCACGGTGTTTTCCCTCATAATAAAAGCACAAAGTTTGCCAAAGCTCGTACATTAGGAAAATAAAAATAAAAAAAAAGGTCTGCAGCTAACAGTTATCTTCACTATTCATTAATCTGCTGATTATTTACCTGAGTAAATTGATTGAATGCTTTGTCCGGCAAATGTAGAAGATAATGAAAAATCTTTCCTCGCGCCTGTTTTGCCCGACTGACAGCCCGAAGCCCCAAAACGTTCACTTCACCATCATTTATAGCAAAAGAAAAAAAAAGGATCAAATCCTCACATTCGAGGAGCTGGAATTTCCAGATTTCAAAGAAGCTCCTGCTCGACATAAAGTCTTAGTCCAGTTTGGCCCCTTTGTGGTTGCGATTACTTTGTGTAAACCACATTAATCCCAGATCAAAAACACTCCAAAATTATTAAGTATTAAGTATTAGTCTATTTTCAATGGTACATTCATTGTTTTTTTTTTTTAATATTTCATGATATTGAGGTTGACGTCGGTGGGGTGGGGGTGGGGGTGGGGGGGCACGAGGAAGGATTTTATTTTGAAGGATTTCATGCACCATAAATGTGTCTCACTTGACATCATTTCCCCAAACGCATCTGGTCGCTCGCCTCCGGGCTGAGCGTCGCGACGGGCGGCTCTTATATCAACTCAGCCGGAGCGTCGGCGAACCTGCAGCCCGCAGCTCCTGCGCTGCCTCGCACTGGCCGCACTCCACGCGCGCGGCGGGACTTCGCGCTCTCACGGGCCGGCAACTTTCCCCGCGGCTGCTGTCTCCGGTAAGAACATTCCCACGTCTGCCAATGCAATGCACATCCACGTCTGCGTTAAAAAAAAAGATTAAAAAAAAAAAAAAAAAGCGTGCGACGTGCGGCGCCGCAGAGAGGGGCCATCGGGCTAAAGTCCCCACTGCCCCACTGACTCATGACGGTAAGGCTGCATGCAACAAGTGGGAGGCCGGCAACTCTGCAGGTCTCGGAAAAATCGGACCGGACCTAAACGTCGCCTCGTATTGAGGCTGGTCCGCAGGCGACGGGACAAACTCTAGCGAGTGAGGTTTTTAATCTCGGGTTTACTGTGGGCAGTTTCAAGTACTCGCCTCTAGATCTCAACCGGATCCGTTCGTCCCTTTTCAAACAGCCCCTCGAAGACCTTTTTTTACAAAAAGGACATCTGCACTATGAAACCGGGAGACGGGATCACGGGGAGTGTAACCAAAACGATTCACGTTTTGTCTCATCATTTGCGTCTTTTGCCACAACTATTTCCCCTGAACGCCACACCTCAACCACATGCGGATCCCCCGGGGGCCACAGGCGCCCGCCTCTCCCTCCTCTTCGTCTAATTCGGGGTCTGTAAAGAATCGGGCGTTTGAATTTAGGCAAAGTCTGAGGTGAACATCAGCCCACTTTCAGAAAGCACCCTTCCCCTGTGTAAGCCCGCGGCTGCTGTCAGCCGGCCGCCGTAGCGCGCTCAGGCTCGCGCGAGGAATTTACACTTGTCCGTGTTTGACCCGGTGCATCTGATGGTAAAGGGCCGGTCAAAAAGTCTTAGGACAGACCCCCCCCATTTGCCGGTTTTCCTCGAAATTTAAGCAGTTCAAGTCCAGTGATGAACTTTAAATGGTTAAAAAAAAAAAAAAAGTTTAGGTCACCAGAAACTGATAAATCATGTAAAAAAAGGTGTTTTTCTGGGACTGAAACATTAGGATTCACAGCTTTCCTGCAGCGGTGTCAGTAAATGAAGCCGTGAAAAGTGCGGACAGTTCCCACGGGAGCCCCAACCTTCGGTGCCCACCTACTGCCGGAGCAGACCGGGCGATGCATTATTAGCACAGTACTGCTACTGCAGCGGGCGCCGCGGTGCATTGGCGTGAGAGCGGCGAGAGATCACCCTACTGCGAGATACGGTGACCCGGACCGCCGGCAGAACAGACGACGGGGGTACCCCGCACGGCCTCCGGACTCGAACCCCGTGGAGCCGGTTTTTGGAACGAGCCGGACAGGAGGTGAAAGCAAAGCCGCCCGCAAAAGTGCGACGCATGTGCGGGAAATTCTGCGACAGCGTCGGGACGAACCCCCTGGGCAGTCCTTCATTCCCGTCGCAGAAATAACACCCAGCTGTGTTCTTTGAATTTCAAATCCGTATTATTTATTTGCTCTTTGCGACATTACACAGGGTACATTTCAGTGACAGCTGGAGAACTGGAGGTGTTCTACAACCTTTGACCGGTGGTGTAGATCCCTTCAACCTGTCCATGCATCGATTCGGTTATTTGCAGAGTAATACATTCAAACAACTGATCTGGGTGGTATTGCTATCTGACAAAATGCCGACAAGACACAGTTTTGTTTTGTTTTTGTTCAGTGTTTTTGACATTACGGGTAGAAGTTTAGTCAGTCTGATGCATTTTGTCAGTTTTCTTTTAAAAGGTTGTTGTCTCTGTAAGTAGACATTGCAGAGTTTGCGTGGTACTGGAGATTAGGAAACAAAGTTATTATAGCAGTGTTAATAAAAGTTCTCCTTGCATTGATTTAGGCAGATTTGCTCTTTCAGTGTCAACTTTTCGATTTGCAGAAGTTGCGCCGCGTTGAGCGACAACCTTAGTTATGCTCTCAGAACGTATTCATGCATGGATTTGTTTGCGGAGAGAAATTTTCATCACCGTCGTTGAGAATAGGGCAAGATTAAAAACGTGTTTGCTACTTGAAATGCATCCCACCTGTCTTCGGACCTGACAGATGCAGAAAATGACCCGACCTTCCTATCGGTTGCTTCCCTCCGAAAAAAAAAAAAGAAACACAACTACCGCAGAGGAAAAATGTGTGTGTGATAACGAGGACCATAATAACGGTTCATCTTTTGTTTGACCCAGTAAGTTTACACAGAGAGACTTCAAGATAGATGGAGAAATATATTTCCACTCTCACTTTTTGTCACTAACTATCATGAGGTCAAGTGTTTTGACTGCGTTTCCTCAGGATCAGTTGTCTCAATCAGTGTTAATCACATTGTCCCGGCTGCCCACAACAACTACAGACATTTTTGTGTGTGTGTTTTTTTTTTTTAAACAGAATAAAAACACACCTTCACTGTAACTTAGGTTTTTTTTCATCACAGGGATCTCCAGCTATATTTCGGACCAAGACCTTTCCCGAGAAGTACTCACCAGAGTTTTAACATTAGGTTGAAATACACGAATCATAGGTTGATTTCACTTACGATTGTGTTGCAGCATGTTTTCATTTTAAAGATTTCGTTGACATTGTGACAGTGTCAGAGAGGTAAAAATACTTTTTTAGTAGTTACTAGTGGTTTGTGTTGTACAGTAGATTTTAGGTGCCTCAGCTCATCTACAGCACAACTACCAACTACGGCCTCTAAAATGAGTTGAGTTAACTTAGTTGTTAATAGTAAACTAGTAAACTAGGGATCCAGTGTGTAGTTGAAGTTCAGTTGAGCAGCTACTATGGCTGTGGAGCTCAAAATGATGTTTTTAATTTTCCCGAGCGCAGAGTTTAATTAGCCTTTGAAAAGAAACTGCAGTAAATCTTAAGAAGAACATCCCTCTGTATCGAGTTGTGGTTTTTCCACAGTAGGGCAAACAATTCAAGACGGTTTTTTTTCACATTCGCTGGCACTCATTTCCCAACTCATACTCCCTTACTGTATATAGAAAGGTGCGGCTTCTTTTTCGCAGAGCGGTTTCATATCCATTTCCGCCTGACTTTTTTTTTTTTTTTTTAGGGAGGCAGTGAGATCTTCGTATGGGAAAACGACATGGCCTTGAGCTTTTGTGTAAAAGGCATGCACTTCTGGCTAATGGCCGGGAACAGTTCTGTCACTTCAGATTTTCCTATATTTGGCTTTGTTTACAATTCAGAGGATTGGGTGGGAAGGTTTGTGTGTGCATGCAAAAGTTTATAATCTGCATGGATGTTTGCAAACCATATGAATAATGCCAAAACAATTCCCAAATGCTTTGACAGCATAGTTGGGCAAATACATTTTTCAACCTCAGTCAATATATTTTTGCCATAGAAATGTGTAATTTTGGGGAAAACAACAGCATGTAAATATAACAGGTAAAATTGAAACTGCAGATACTGCACTCAGGCTAGTTACGGCTAGCTTGTGCGCCTTAGCTAAAGCTAATTTACCCACTTGTTCCTGTTTCCTCTAATTGAAAAATCATTTAATACTCCAACACCTTTTAGTAATTAAGAAAAAAGTGATGCGGCCTTCAAAATGGGGTAGTGCGTACCGTGTTCACGAGAATAGTCTATGTGAATGCCCCCCTCTTGTGGTATTCACGACCTCGGACCTCGGAATTTTCTGAAAGAGTTTACCAGGTGTGACGTGTTTGCAGACGTTTTCAGAAATGGCGGAGGCTATGGACGCTCATTTTTCGTTGGATGGTAAGTTTAATATATTGTATTTTTAGTCGTACAGTTTCTTTGTCGTAGTTTTATAATAGGTCTGAGGAAAACTGCCTCATATTTTCCCCTTTCCTGCATAACCTTACCCGCCTGCTAGCTTGCTAAATTGCTAGCCTCCGTGGCGTCCATGTTGGCGTTGCCTAGCAGCAGTGTTCCCACCCTTTGAATGCCAACCATACCGTGTACACGACTTCCCAGGATTGTCCAAAAGTAGAGTGCAGCGTCTTAAAGGTCTTTAGGTTGTATGTAAGGTCTTTGATTATTATAATCCAACTCATGTATCTGTTAAACAATGTGGCGAAGAGCCGACAAACTTTCTCAGTTTCTGTAGTTACTACATGTTCTCTTGTCTTTGAAACCCAAGTGCAAATGGTTTGCGCGGGGTGGAGTGCAAAAAGAAGAGCAGCATGCGATCATACAAAGCCGCTAACGGGGATGCTGTGGACTATATTGAAATATAAATAATCGCAATTTTAATTTGCTAATTTGATTTACGATTTACATTTTTAACCCAAGTCCAGTATTCAGGGATGTACGAAAAAAACAACACAAAAATTTTCCACTATTATTTTGTACAGAACATTTTTGCTGATATAACTTACTGCCTTACCTCCTGACTCCAACTGGAAGCATGTTGTGGAGGTCAACGTATTTGGGATCAAAGTTCAATTTAATTGATTGATTTATTTATTTATTTATTTTTTATTTTGCTGCACTGTCTGGTGGAAAGTCAGCTTAGTGCTTGGCGCTATGGCCTGTGCGGCTTCCCAAGAGAGCGCAGCTGCTTTCTCTATTGACAGTAGTGGTCGAACTTGTTGCGTTTGGTGTGATAGCTCTGTAGAGCGGCGATGTGAGCGATGGAGTTGGCCGAGGTCCTTGACGAACATTTCCCAACTGGTGGTAGTGCCCTTGAGCTGAACCTTGCGCTTTAAGACTCAATTTTTTATAAAAGAACTTTGGGTTTTATATCTAGTGTTTGCTGTCCGTGGGAGCTGGCATTATTGACGGCAGGATGAGCAGCCTTCTGGAGGATCTGGGAGGATTTCTCCCACAGTGTGCTGCCAGCTGGTGGAGAGTGTGACAGTGAGGAGGTTTTAAGGCAAGGTTAAAGCTTCAAAGGGAACAAAAACTCTTCCGCATTTGCCTTTACGCCAAAGTGGTAATTAAAGAAGCAAAATCTTGCTACAATCTTTTTTTCAATTCTCTTCAAGTGACTCCTCTGTTTTAGGAGTCAGTTCATTGGCTACAGACAGAGGGTCAATGGAAACTTGGTTAAAAAAAAAAAAAATTAGTTGAAGACAGCGCTCTTTGCGGTAATACTCTTTATGCTTTCTGCAGCATATAACCTGTAGATTATATACAATATCCTGATATTAATTGATAGTAGGGCTGCCTATGTTGTCACTGAAGTTTCTGTGAGCGAGTGTATGACCTTTTTATCATCCGTCATTCCCCATGATTTAAGCAGAAACGGATAAGCTGGCAAGAAGTGTGGTGAAACTTCAAACACAGTACAGCCCAGACTCTTTGATTTCCAGGCATTTCATCAGTCTGGATGTCAGGTAAGAATTAAGCTAAGCCATCCTCCCACTGCCAACACACATCAGCCAAAAATGGGTCGTTCGTCAATGGAAATGTCATTAAAAAGCACAAATATTCAAAAACCATTGCCCCGTGGTAACAGCGGAGAGTAATATACTATCAGACTGTTCAGGGTGTGTGAAGGCCAGGGTGCCTGATACATCACTGAGGCAGTAGTCGTCCTTAAAAACCTTGAAATCTGTTGCAGGCTTGAGTGCAGCGATATAAATGTGTAAAAATAAAAAGTGTACATTATCATCTTTTACAGTTGATAAGGTGGACTGGTTAGCGGCCTGTGTACAAAATGAAAAAACAACAAAAAAAAACATGTTTTTGGTTTCAAACGAAACAATGAGCTGCCTGAACGCATACCGACTGTTAACCCAACCAGCTGCTCCAGCTGTCTCCATCTGGGGCAACATTAGCATTCGCTTAGAGTCGTACCCCACCTGATGAATGTAAATCCCGTCTTCACTCCCCTTTTAGCGGCTGAAATGCTCCGCTATGTTCACCAGTTAAGTCTCGTAACCGTGTCTGTCTGCTGTTTGGTGCTGAGCAGGTGGTGTACACTGGGTTCGTAGAGCTTTTCTCTCATTGAAAACAGCTGCCTGCAGCTGATGAGAGCGGAGAGAGTGAATCAAAAAAGGTGAAGTTGCGGTTCGAAAAACCCGAACCGCTTAAAGATGCCGAAACACTCCAGTGAGACAGAGTCTGAGGATATTTCTCCGTGGTTTCGTCAGTAAAAGCGACCCCTCTTTACATTAGATGTACAAATCCCATCCATTGTTAATATAAAGCTATTGTTTAGAGCAGCTTTAAACTTTGGAGAACCTCAAAAAACCTTGAACACCCTCAGACATTACCCCTAGTGGCCAAATATGTGTTCCCATGTACTTTGTTCATGTGTGTCAATACACTCTGAGGAAGACAAATGTTCTCATACACGTTGGTGCATTTTGTTTGTATGTATGACACCAGATTTTTATTCTTAATCCATTCATCTGAGGTCCTGGAATTGGGGTTTTAATGCCAGACCCGACCATAGAGCAAGGCCTACTTTTTCCCTCTTTAAAATCATTTCTCCCCCTCCAGTTCTCCCTCAGCCTCAAACAGCCTTTGTCTTTTTTTATTTATGTATTTTTAACAAAATCAAACTGGACTAAGAAGACTTTTACACCTAATCACCCACAACAGGTGCTATATTAGATCTGAAGCTGTGTGTGTGTGTGTGCGTGTGTATAAATGTGTGTATATGTGTATATATATATTATGTTATATTACTATTTAAAAAAAAAAAAAAGTTTCTTTCTCCATGTGCTTCATTTAACATCACTTTCTTTTCCTCCGACAACTTTATTCAGCCCCAGTCTTTATTCTCAGTGTGTGTCAGTGACAAAAATCCGGGTTTTGTGTGACGTAATATCCAGCATCCTTAAACCGCCCCATTTCTGACTGTTTTCACAGCTCTAAGAGTGATTTTTCTCCAGTCATGTTTTCATTTGATATCATAAAGGAAATTCATTATAGCACTTTGCGTAGAGTGCACTTGGGGGCATGTGTGTGTGTTGCATTCATTGATTTACCAGCTGTCTCTTTCTACCGTACAGTAGAAAGCATTACAGCATCATTAATATTACAATTTCACCTAAAAGAGGGGAAATTCCACCTTGCAGTGATAATATTTTAATCCAACTGGAGGCCTGTTTCACTTTCAGCAGCTCTCGCTCACATACAGTGTTAGACTTGTCTGAAAAGTCAAAATTCTTATGACATGAAGTTTTCACCCATTAAGCCAGTCACTGCAAATTTAAAAATGAGTGCACCAAGAATATAATCATTTCTGTTTTTTGCTCAGGATTGTTGGTCTGGATTGGAATTTGCTTGATGTACTCTAAGGACTTAAGTAAAAAAAAAAAAGAAAAAAGTAATTTTTCAAAAATGTGGGAAAAATTAAGTAAAGAAATGCAGTTGACCCAAAAAGTCCTTAAAAATATATCCAAAATAATGTTTCTGTAAAATTAAATACAACAGCCAAATCAGTGTTTATTTTGATATTTCAAGACGTGACATTTCCTGGTTTTAATATTCTTATTCTTTAGGGAATCAGCAGTTCTTTGCTAATTTTATGACAGGCCTAGTACTCACATTCATCTATAGAGTCCTCGCTTCACCAAAGTGCGTAATATCTTAAAATTTGCCCAAACCACATGAGAGTTGTCTGAAATATTACCAGGCATTTGTGATTTAAAAAAAAAAAAAAGAAAAACTAATTTTTCAAAAATGTGGGAAAAATTAAGTAAAGAAATGCAGTTGACCCAAAAAGTCCTTAAAAATATATCCAAAATAATGTTTCTGTAAAATTAAATACAACAGCCAAATCAGTGTTTATTTTGATATTTCAAGACGTGACATTTCCTGGTTTTAATATTCTTATTCTTTAGGGAATCAGCAGTTCTTTGCTAATTTTATGACAGGCCGAGTACTCACATTCATCTATAGAGTCCTCGCTTCACCAAAGTGCGTAATATCTTAAAATTTGCCCAAATCACATGAGAGTTGTCTGAAATATTACCAGGCATTTGTGATTTAAAAAAAAAAAGTTTCTTTCTCCATGTGCTTCATTTAACATCACTTTCTTTTCCTCTGACAACTTTATTCAGCCCCAGTCTTTATTCTCAGTGTGTGACGTAATATCCAGCATCCTTAAACCGCCCCATTTCCGACTGTTTTCACAGCTCTAAGAGTGATTTTTCTCCAGTCATGTTTTCATTTGATATCATAAAGGAAATTCATTATAGCACTTTGCGTAGAGTGCACTTGGGGGCATGTGTGTGTGTTGCATTCATTGATTTACCAGCTGTCTCTTCCTACCCTACAGTAGAAAGGATTACAGCATCATTAATATTACAATTTCACCTAAAAGAGGGGAAATTCCACCTTGCAGTGATAATATTTTAATCCAACTGGAGGCCTGTTTCACTTTCAGCAGCTCTCGCTCACATACAGTATTAGACATGTCTGAAAAGTCAAAATTCTTATGACATGAAGTTTTCACCCATTAAGCCAGTCACTGCAAATTTAAAAATGAGTGCACCAAGAATATAATCATTTCTGTTTTTTGCTCAGGATTGTTGGTCTGGATTGGAATATGCTTGATGTACTCTAAGGACTTAAGTAAAAAAAAAAAAGAAAAAAGTAATTTTTCAAAAATGTGGGAAAAATTAAGTAAAGAAATGCAGTTGACCCAAAAAGTCCTAAAAATATATCCAAAATAATGTTTCTGTAAAATTAAATACAACAGCCAAATCAGTGTTTATTTTGATATTTAAAGACGTGACATTTCCTGGTTTTAATATTCTTATTCTTTAGGGAATCAGCAGTTCTTTG
This sequence comes from Xiphias gladius, assembly GCF_016859285.1. Classification (NCBI taxonomy): domain Eukaryota; kingdom Metazoa; phylum Chordata; class Actinopteri; order Istiophoriformes; family Xiphiidae; genus Xiphias; species Xiphias gladius. The sequence goes on along the minus strand of NC_053403.1, from coordinate 6,378,300 downwards.
CTAATTTTATGACAGGCCGAGTACTCACAATTTTGACATTCATCTACAGAGTCCTCGCTTCACCAAAGTGCGTAATATCTTAAAATTTGCCCAAATCACATGAGAGTTGTCTGGAATATTACCAGGCATTTGTGATTTAAAAAAAAAAAAAATATATATATATATTTCTGTACTGTATCTCATGGCCGTCTTCAGCAAATGGAACTTGCTCAGGTGGTGTTTCGCAAAATACACAGCTTTGTGGTCAGATGAGATAAAAGTGGTCGTACGTGAAATGCTGCTTTTTAAAAGAGAGTGGCTGAAAGCAGCCCCCTAGTTCCAGGGCAAACTTTATGCAAATTTAGCTTTGCAGTTCATGCCCAGCAATTTCAGTACTTCATTTAGTGTTTTTTCTCTTTGTCTTCTAGCTGCGAAGGCCTGCCACACATTTCTGACTGGGCCCATGTGCTGCCTATTAATGATGTGACTCATGGCCGGACCGGGAATGAGCGCTGAACATCGCCCCTGCTCTGGCTTAGACAGCCTGCCGTCTGGCGTTCACCGTCCTCTGGGTTGTTTTCGCAAGATCGACCTCCACTCTAGAATCAGGGTCAGCTTTGTGCCGGTTTATGTGATCCGCCCCGGCGCTGACATGTCATACTGAGCAGAATCACAACAAAGTCAGGTTGGTTAGACAGATTCAGCTCATGAGTAACATTAAACTACCGCGGCCTGTGTAGGTAAATCTGCTGGTATTTGTTGTTATTCTGCACCTGTTCTTTCAAAGGGGAACCATCCAGTACCTGTAGATGATGACCAGCAGAGTGAACTTGACACCTATCCCTGGCCCATATTCTTTGTTGATGATCTAGTAAAATCTAGTGATACCGAGACTGTCTGTAGCGGTAGCTGCGATGGCCGCTGCCTCTCCGGAGAAAAACCAGCCCCTCCTGCAGCTCCAGGAGGTGGACTCCAGTCGAGTTAGAAGTCGTGTCCTCTCCCCCGTCCTCAGCTCCTCCTCTCCCGGTCTGTCCCTCGAAATCAGCCAGCCCATCTGCATCCCCTCCCCTTACACCGACCTCAGCCACGACTTCGCCACCCTACCGTTCTACAGTCCAACTCTCTTCAGTTATGCTGCTCCCGGCATTTCAGACTGTCCCCCTGTCCATCAGCCACTAAGCTCCCCCTTGTTCTGGCCCGGCCATGGCCACATGGGGCCACCCATACCCCTGCACCGCTCCCAGGCCCAATTCCAGCACGGCCAGCCAATCCAGAGCCCGTGGGCGGAGTTGACACCACGGGACGGTGTCTTGACAACCAGGTAGGTTGGTGCATTACTCTTTGACTCTAGTTTACTGTTTTAACAGTCACCCAAGCTGACCGGTCAAGTACGGCACGTTGTTTTCTTGGGCTGTTTGTGTGTGTGCTGCGTTGTTTTGGGGTTTTTTTTCCGAAATTATCAGTGAAGCAAGAGACAAAAGAAGGTGATTCAAACAAACGCATGACAAACATCCAGTTCAATAAGTGCGGTAGACAATCCATTAAACAAAGGATCTGTTTTCAGTCTTCGGGGTGGTGGAGGGCAGCGTGTTTATTTTTTTGTTAGTCGATGAGTTTGTTTGTGTATGTGTGTTTGGTACAATTGTAGGGCTGTCACAAATGATTATTTTAACGTAAAAAATTCAATTAATGAAAAAAAAAAAAGATTAATTGAATAATTGCTGAGTTTAAAAAATGTCAGAAAATATTGAAAAGTGCATATCATAACTTCCCAGAGCTTAAGATGATGTCTTCAGACGGCTTTTGTACGACCAACACCCGAAAAATAACTAACATTAAATTGACAATGATATAATCTTGAGAAAAGCAGCAAATGTTTGGCGTTTCTGGCTCATAAATGACGCGACTAATCAACTGATTATCAAAAGTGTTGACAGATTTCTGTCGACTGACTGATCTGATTCATCCCCGACACATTCCAGCCTCGGTCACTATTAGCAGCTGTATGTTTTTAAAGCCAAATTCTGTCTTACTAGTCAAAGTATAACCACGGCCACTCAGAATGATAATTGTCGTCATGAAAAATCACCATTTTTGGCTCATCATTACTTATGATTTCACATCTGTAATAATAAATAAGATGAATTTGTGGTTCATCATGTGCTGGCGATAACTCTGCTCTTTCCGGATCTTCTTCAGTCTCTCCCATTGTTAACCCGCTTAACAAAGGCTACAGTAAGACAAAGTAATCTGTAATTATACTACTGATGTGGTACTGATTCATTAAGACGGAACACGCCGCGCACTTAGTTGAGCTGCTTCCCTGTTCCTTGGTGGCAGGTTAATGATGACTCTGCTTCTCTGTTAGCAAGGGCGCGAGGAGGCGCTCCCAGGAGAGTGAGGAGGGCGTGGTGTCGTCGGGCGGGAAGGCGGACCTCCACTACTGTGCTGTGTGTCAGGACTACGCCTCCGGCTACCACTATGGGGTCTGGTCATGCGAGGGGTGTAAGGCCTTCTTCAAGAGGAGCATCCAAGGTGAGACACAGGAAACATAGAAGTACCAGCTGGGTGAAGCGCTTCCTCGCCAGCGATTGTTGAGACTGTCGGAGGGGATTCAACTCATTTTAAGTTCAGAGTAGGTTCTGTTTCTGGGTTAAGGTGTCATTTGGTGTCTTCCCTTTGCACAGTATAACGATTAGAATCTGTGGCCGGCATTGTCGGTCTCTTGGTTTGGTCCGCCACTTTGGTTCAGCCTAGAATATCTCAGCAACTATTGAATGGATTGCCATGAAATTTTTGTACAGAAATTTGCGGTTGATCCCACTGACTTTGGGACTCCCCTGACTTTTCCTCTAGCGTCTCCATAAAGTTGACGTTTGGGGTTTTCAGTGATATCTGTCGTCAACTGTCGGGAGGATTTCCATGAAATTTGGTACAAAGTTCAGAGTACTGCCTCGTAGAGCCGTTAGCATGGCAGTAAACTCTTCACGATTGAATAATAAATGCGGTATTTTGATTTTGTTGCAGCCGAACCCCACAGGATGAACTGTACTTTCGGCTTCCGCTGACCGAGCCCTCACGGACAGTGTTAGCACCGGGTGAACAGCACAGTAAGGACTGGGGGCTTGAAATGGTCCCAAAACCAAAAAATAAAACAAGACCAGCTTGTCGTCAGTGCCCTTTAGCAGGTGCTCATGTTACAGTGAGACAGTGCTAAGCCCTTGTGAAATGAGCGGGAATGTGTCTGTCGATCTACAAGTCTGTGGGCCCTCAGTGCTGGGACATGGGCTGTTCTTTGTTTTTACTCTTCATTTTGTCCTCATCCTCTCTCTTTCTTCCTCCTCTATGTTTCAGGGCACAATGAATACATCTGCCCGGCAACCAATCAGTGCACTATAGACAAGAACCGCCGTAAGAGCTGCCAGGCATGTCGCCTTCGCAAGTGCTATGAAGTTGGCATGACCAAGTGTGGTTGGTGTCCTTTCATTCCCTTATTTGTGTTGGTTTTGCTCTTCTATTCCCGTCCTGAGGTTGTTGCGTTTTCTTTTTCTGCCCCCAACAAACAAGAAACCAGACAACATATCTTTTTATTGACATGCCGTTCTGGGTTTTAGCCGGTCAGTGCGGTCTTGTGATAATATAATGATGTGTCCTCTCCTTACACAGCTACACATAACATTTACCAATGACATGCTTTTTTTACTCGCAAGTTGATGTGTATTTACTCAAAATAAATAGGTGTTTTTTCAGTTTTTCCATTTAAAGTCTAATGTATGACTAAGTGTTTTCTGTGCCACTTTTGAGAGGAAAACAATGAATTAATATAAATAGTCTTTTATTTTCCCCTACTTCTTTAAATGATGTTAACAATGTCGTTCCACATTGAGAAGACAAGCGTTTTGGAAGAAATGCCGAATACTGAGTCTGAATATGTTTTTGTTCATAAAAACTTTATTTTTATACAAAAATATGCACAGATCAGGTTTTCGTCAGTTGCACTGTTGATCACTAGTTACCTGTATCTTAAATTAGTTAACAGTCGATTTTGTTCATTCTTTACCATCAGTCCCATGTAGTTCCAGCATTTTTACCCCCTTTTTTTTTATATCCAGAAGAATTCGATCCCTTGTTTCCCTCTTTAAAGGTCGTGGATGGTTGTTGGTACTCATTTCCTCATAAAATGAATCTGTTCAACAGCGGAATTGGAGAAGATTGCTTTCATTTGATCTATTTTTGAAGTAGAACCCCCCCCCCCAAGGCCTGGTTGATGGTCATGTCTGGCCCATTTATTTGAAAGAGAAATGTAAAAATGAGAATGGACTGAAAGCCTACCATCGTTGTCTGTAAGCAGTGTTGTGTGTCTGAACACAAGTTAAAACACAGAGAGCAACAAAGCAAGAGCCATAGTTCACAAAACTATGGCTGGTAAATTAAAACAATTTTTTATTTTTTTGTCTCAGGTATGCGAAAGGAGCATGGAAACTACAAGAGCCCCAAGATGAGGCGCCTGACTCGTCTGTCCTCACAGAGCAGAACCAACGGATCAAAGGCTGGACCGGCAGAGGGTTTGTTAAACGAGCCGCAGCCGTCTGGACTGACCCCAGAGCAGCTGATCGAGCGAATAATGGAGGCAGAGCCGCCAGAGATCTACATCATGAAGGACATGAATGGGCCGCTGACCGAAGCAAACGTCATGATGTCGCTCACCAGCTTGGCTGATAAGGAACTGGTTCACATGATCAGCTGGGCCAAGAAGATTCCAGGTGCTGGAGGTTTTTCTCTATATTTTTTTTTTTTTCAAAAAAAAAAAAGAAAATTAATTCAAGGTGCTTTACATAAAACATAAAAGGCATCAAGACAAAAGTTAAGAAGATAAAAATAAGAAACACAATGATGTTTTATATCCAAAAGGTCAAAGGTCAACTTCACTATTGCATCACAATGTTCTGCAAGGGCACTTAATACCATTTATAATAAATTTTTATATCTTTTTATGAAATGCTTAATGATAGCCAGAATGACATGTCTGCATATTTTTTTTTTTTTTATTCCTGCCAAACAGCTCAGTCTGCTGAGCGGCAGGGTTAACGACTTTATCCTTACCAGACACGGTAATTGTCTCTGCTTTATTGTGTGAGCCTCACTCCTGCAAAACTCAGACGCGGTGTTGAAATTGGAGCTGGACAATGAGCTGTGACATAATTATAAGTAGCGCGAGCGTGTGTTTACGAGACACGCCGACGGATTCAGACTGCTCGCATGCACAATAGAGAAGTTTTGAACAAATGGCAGGCAGTGATGTCCGCCGATTTCAGCCGTGGTTCAGAACAACATTATGACTCAGAGACCTCACCCCACTCTAAAAGGACATGTTTGAGCATCCTTGGCAGGCAGAATCACTCGTAGCCCGGGTGGCCACGCCGCCTGCTACCGTCTTCAAGCTCTTTATTTGCAAGGCACCCGCTTGATATTTCTGCAGTCGTCGAGAAACAAAGCATTCACAAGCTCTTTCTTGTGTAAATACTTTTGGCACCTTTTCACTGCCCTATGGCTAATCAGCACGTTTCCAACAGTACACCCAAGCGCCACCACACAAATCCCTCGATGGACTCCTTTTCTAATTGTCAGATATGGGCACGAAAATAGAAAATAAAAAACTTCAGCTTTAACATGTAGAAATATCACTACGGTCACTCAACGCATGTTGTGATATGGGGAAATGCGTACCTGCCAATGGAAAAGTCCAGACAAAAAGAGGACCTAAAGCAACTTAATTTTCTATTTTGCCTTTAAAACACATAACATTCCCTTTTGTAGGAGAGTGTATCTACATTTAAGCCTATTTACTCCCATAAAATATACTTACAACACTTTACAGAAAGTGTAAAGAACGAAAAGTTGGACATATAACACTGGACATGTTAACCGCTGCCCTTCAAAACAAAAGTCTCTGTTTAATCCACTTGTAGGTTTTACAAATATTTATGATGCCATGTTCATAATTTAGCACGACAACATACACGGGTACTTTTACATCTAGACGCACAGCCAATTATTTTCTTAACTCAGTTGTAACCTTGATCTTGGGTTTAGAATAATTATCAGTAAATGTTGTTTTGTTTTTTTTTTAAATCAAGTGTTGAGTCTAAAAACTGGCCCGTGAAATCTTACCACAGCTCAGGGTGAAGTCTTTAATTGGATTGTTTTGTTGGACCAACCGTTCAAAACCCATTGATAATCAATTTAAAATTATATAAAACTGAAACAATCAGCCTCATATTCCTCATATTGACGATGAGGGAACCAGCAAAGTTTTAGCACTTTTGCTTGATAAATTGACTTAAATGATGAACTGTACGGTGGTGCTGTGCTTTTTCATGACTTGTTGGTTTGCTAATCACAGGAAGTGTAATCTCACATTTAACAGCACTGACAGTCAAAAGAAGGACTTTGTGTGATGTGCGTGATTCCGTACAGGAAGTAGTCATACTATTACCGTTAATCGTGTTACTGTGATATGAAAACAAATCTTTTCTTCTTCTCTCACTTTGTTTTTTTTTGTTTTGTTCCATCCGTGCTCCGATTTTAAAGGCAACACACAGCTATATGTACTATTCGATCATGTCTCTTCCTCAGGGTTTGTCGAGCTCAGTCTCTTGGACCAGGTGCACCTGTTGGAGTGCTGCTGGCTGGAGGTGCTGATGATCGGACTGATGTGGAGGTCAGTGGACCATCCAGGGAAACTCATCTTCTCCCCTGACCTCAGCCTGAGCAGGTACCACCGCCAAAACCTCACATCTCCGTACCACTGGCATGATTAACGGATGATTCAAGTTTGGTACAACTTGGTTCAACCTTGATAGTTTTCCGCCATCATTTCAGCCGGTTTCTGACAATGTGTGACGCTCACTCGCCGGCGTCATGGCAACGTGGCTACAACGAAGTCCGAAGGGGCAAGAAACACGAGCGCTCAGATGATCGGACAGGTTGTAAAGGAACCAGGAACTTATCCAGATTATTGAAACCGCTGTGGTAAAAGTGAGAGCGCTTTGCACAGGACAAGCTACAGTACGGCAGCTACAGTCAAAGATGAACTAGGAAACTGTCTCTCAACTGTGGTGGATGTTTACATCGGGAAGAATGTTTCCCTTTGCCTCACTTTTCTCCTCTAAATACGTGCGGCTCAACTACTGGCTTGTATAAAACCTGTATGATCATCACATGACTGAGTTTCTTGCCCTGCCCGACTTCTTTTCTTGTCCCAGATCTCAGCAGTTAACTTGGTTAGTACGCGATGGCCTAAACTACAAAAATAAGAGTTGTAAGTCGTAATAAACTGGAATTTATCCTTTAAACGACAAACTCCCCATCATTGTTTTGAATGTTAGGTTCATTTTTAATGTTACTTGTTTTATAGAAGTAAAAATATTTCAGATACCAAATACTGTTTTATGGTGAAAATAGAAAGCCAGTCCGATCAAACCCAGTGTTTTCCTCTCAACGCTGTGTTCTGAGATCTAACAACCGAGCAACCCTTTTTCCAACATTGCCAGCTCTCACTCTTGGTGTGATTCTTGCTTTCCGTCCGTCTCATGCTCATATACTCCATAAACAAGACTGATGCAAAAAAAACAAAGAAAAACAAACAAAAAAATTTATTTTCTCAACTGCTAAATGTCATCCTTGCCACATCTCCTTGTCTCAATCATGTAAAAACAAATGTAAGTGATCCTCAAAAAAATTGTTGCTACTGTGTGTTTGTTTATAAAAAAAAAAAAAAGTCATTATCCGTTGTTAATCTCTCGATTATCGATATCCGCATTGGCCTTAAAAAGCGTTCCAGCCTCCATCTGTGTACAGTATGAAATCAGAGACCATCATCCAGCGCACACGGAGCCCGGTGCCTACCACAGTCCGATCTGTATCATGCCGGTAATGTGTTCACATGTGGTTAGAAGAGGCGGGAGCTGCTTCCCAGCGGCTTCAGGAGCTGGAACAAAGCGTCCCGGGCTCCGTCACTGAGGGCAGGTTTACGTTTCCTTTGCGGCCGCGCCCCTGTCATCACGTAACGTCCTTGAAATGACGCAGTGCACGCTGCAGTGCGGGGCTTATGCGAGGATGAATCTTCCTGGAGAAAGTATTCGGGTAATTTACTTAAAGTAAAAGTAGCAGTAATAGCACACTGTAATCGCACTCCTGTAAAAGTCTTGCAAATAAAATAATTAAGTTAAGCAGATTGTACTTAAAGTATCAGAAGTAAAAGTAGGGAAACTCTTTATTTTATGGGTCTGTATATTCCTAATAAGTTCTAATGGAAAGAACTATGTATGCTTGGTACTAATTACAGGAAAAATATGAATTTCAGTTCAATTTAAACCCAAATAAGTATTAGTTCATTATCCATTTATTGTTGAAAGCTTTGTTTTGAATTATTTGTTTGCCCGTAGGCAAATTCCACATTGTTGCATGTTCCGCTGACCTCCTGCACACTGACTTAAAGACTTAAGATCACAATTGATTGGAATGAATGAGTTTTGTAGTGTACCGATTGAACACTGTCTATTTTTTTCCCCCTAGTTTCATAGTTACTATGAAATGGCGTCGTTCTTTCCAGGGAACTTCTGAGGAAATTCTGGGGAAGTCGTTGGTAAAACACATCCCGTAAAATAAAGTGTTACCAAAAGTACTTATGGACCTGGCCCCTGTCCGAGTTTAATTATTGGATCATTATTACTGATGCATTAACGTCTAATCGGTACTTTAACCGTTGTGGTTGTTGGAGGTGGAGCATATTTCAGCTGCCTCGAATCCATGCAGCATTTTTTTGTTTTTGTTTTTTTTGCTATATCTGGTGAGTTAAAAATCAAGAGTGGCTCATGGCAAGTAACTGTGGGTGTCTGCGTCTTTTGTACGGTAGAGAAGAGGGGAGCTGTGTCCAGGGCTTCGTGGAGATCTTTGATATGCTCATAGCTGCCACGTCCAGGGTGAGAGAGCTCAAGCTGCAGAGGGAGGAGTACATCTGCCTCAAGGCCATGATCCTCCTGAACTCCAGTGAGTGAGCTTGTTTGTTGTGCGCGCGTGGGCGTACGTGCGGTCTGTTATTTCTCCCTGTGTGTCCAACTTGTGTTCTCTCCCTGTGTCATGTACCGTATGTGTGTTGGTGAGACAAAAAGATGCGTGTGCGTGTGTGTGTGTGTGTGTGTGTGTGTGTGTGTGTGTGTGTGTGTGGGATGCTCCAGTTCGTGAAGCTGCAGTCGAGCGTTTGATTGGTATCCCAGCATGTAATCCTGACTGTGTGAATCCGCACATGGTTGGCAAGGGGACCAATGAAAACACCTAATGGGAACACGGTGTTATAGTTGGAGTCTCCGCTCCCATTGGTTCTGCTGAATGCTTAAGAGTAACAGGCAGTACCTGTTGATGAGGATGAACAGGGTCAGAGCCTGTGAGCATTTACACCGGGGCGTTATTATTGTCTGACTAATGTGTTCCTTTTAATTGCCTCCACCAGCTTAGCTGAACCGGGGAGGGGGGGGTCATGTTTTTTGCACCAGCTCTTCTGATAAACCTTTTGTCTGTTTGCCCATTAAAAAAAAAAAAAAAAATCTCTGAATCTAACCTTATAACAAAATTGAAAGGTTGGATTCAAGTAAGAGCTTAGAATGTAACACACACACACACATTCAGACATATAGCTACTGAGACCTTAACGTCCCTTTAGACCAAAAATGTTCCGACCTTTTTGTTTTTAAGAGAGATTCGGGGTCTTTCCCATCAGCCGAAGTTGTATGTCGAGCATCTAGTGGCCATTAAAGGGGCCCGCATCGTGAGTGTATCATCTTTTGTAGTGGTGGCTAGTAGGTGTGGGCGATACCACAAAATTTGGTTCCCATCCAATACCGAGTAACCCCAAAACTGCCAAGTATTGATACTCAAGCAAGACTCGGTATGAGGGGATAAAAAATCTGACGTAGCGACTTAATAGGCATCAGTCCGCCCGTCCCTAGTAGCTGCTTAGCTTCGGCGTCGCACTTTGATCACAAGTGTTGCGTGTCTTGCTCTGACTGCCTCAGCAGACAAATGAAAATGTGCTTTTTCGAGCTCGAACACACGTAGCTGCAGGGTGGTGACATGTCTGATTTGTTTCGGCTGTTACGATCAAAAACTGTCTTTGCTAGCAACTAGCCAGTAACTCGCATAAACTGTCCTTTTTGCAGGACACTTATGAGACACAACAAAATGAATGATGGCTGAATAGTTCTGTTCACCGTTTCAAATGATACATTCTCACCTTTCAGAAAATGATACACTGCTTTCATGTCATGTTTACCATTCAACGTTAATATTTTAAGAAACGGCTACGATTCTCTGTGCTTGGGTTGGGAGTCTTGCTTTAGTCACAGCCAGTCGTGTCAACGATCCAAGTCAAAATACTTTTACCGGCTGTACAGTACTTTACACAAATATGGCTTAAGTCTGCTGCTATATTACTAGTGTATAGCAATATATATGGTTTATCTGTTTTGCAATATTTGCCTTGAAAAAGGACTTAAAAAGAAGAGGAAAAATAGCAGTCACATTAGAATTGCCTTTTACAGTGAAGTATAAATGACCCGTGCACCAAAGTGTTAAGCACTTCTGTCTTTGTGTGTCAACCAGACATGTGCCTTAGCTCCACAGAGGGCAGCGAGGAGCTGCAGAGTCGCTCCAAGTTGCTTCGCCTTCTGGACGCTGTGACGGAGGCTCTGGTGTGGGCCATCGCTAAAACCGGCCTCACCTTCCGCCAGCAGTACACCCGCCTCGCACACCTGCTCATGCTGCTCTCACACATCCGTCATGTCAGGTAAAGCGAATGCGCGGCGGCCCGGTTCTATAACTATAACGTTTGCTTTCAGCACTCATTTCGCTCCCTGCCGGGCCACAGAATAACCACCGCCTAAGTGTCATTGTCCTTCTTCTGCTTTTCTTTTCGACATTGTGCAGTAACAAAGGCATGGACCACCTCCACTGCATGAAGATGAAGAACATAGTGCCTTTGTACGACCTGCTACTGGAGATGCTGGATGCCCACATCATGCACAGCTCTCGCTTGCCTTGCCACGCTCCCCAGCGGGAGACCGCAGACCACAGGGAGGCTCCTGCTCGGCCCCTGGGCTCTGGAAACGGCCCCTCAAACCCCTGGATGCCCAGCAGCACTGGAGGTGGAGGTGAACTGCAGCAGTAACGTGCGATGAATTTTCACTGCCTTGTGCAAACCTGGTCCAAGGGACTGAGGAGATGTTTTACCTCGGACAGTCTACAGAGCGCTGGATTCTCAAGCTTTGACGCACTGTGCGCTCTTTTTGCCGAGCCTCTGAAATCTCACGTTAAAGCTCTAGAAGACGGACCAAATGTGCCCCATTTTGAAAAGCCAGAGTGGGATGATGAACGCATTTTTTGTCCTAATATGAGCGGTAGCACCGCTACTTGCTTAAATGTTCATGTCATGATACTGTGACGATTTTCTTGGGCTCAGAGGTGAATTATATACCAGGTAATGACCTCTTTTTCTGCTGAGGCAAGACGGTGAGTTTCATTTGCTACTGTAAATTAATGACACGAGGCAGCTTTGACAGACACTGAGATGTTGTTATTAGAGAAAATAAAGCTACAGCTACACGAGATCATCAGATAAATTACAGCTTTAAAAAAAAAAAAAAAAACTGTTTAGTTATACTGCATACAGTTGTCAAACCTCCTGTCGTGCCTTGCTGGTACTGTCCTGAAGGTCCAACAACCAGGAGTCTGTTTCAGAAAGCAGGTTTAGATCAGGTCCTCGGGTACATGGGTATTTATTAAAACGGGGGTTTTCCTCCTTCGTACGTAAAAAAAAAAAAAAAAAATATTCCGTCCACATGAAAACACAAAAACACGCTGTCCAGAGCATGCCTAACCGTCAAGGCCAATCAGATGCCTGTGACAAAGTTACTACCGGTTCCAGTAGGCTAACGACGATGGCGCATCGAGGAAGGCGGGGGATCATCCGTGTGGTCTGATGCATGTAAATGTAAAGGTCCTGCTAGCGAGGTTAAAAACACTAACACAGCACTGTTTTTGGGTACGACCGACGGCGCACAAAATCGCCTCACGTAAACAAAGGAGATGGGCCACACTCTGCCTTCACAAGCCAGACGCTCAGTTTTCTCTGTCCACACGTCAAGGAATGAGAACGGAGTTTCGCAAAGCTCCCATTTTTAAGTCCCATTTTCAGCGACTGTAAAATGCAGCGTGCGTGTGGACGAGAGGCCAAAACCCAGAGAAATCGATGTATCTTAAAGAAAACACCCGTGTACGTGTGGACAAGGCTTTAGTAAAAACGGAGTCTGGTAGGTCTGGGTTGAGGGGAGACTCCTGAGTAACAGTTACTGTGACAGTTCATGCTGCCAACTTAGCCTGCACACTGGCAGGTTTTTCTTCAGCGGGTGATTTTTCTCTCCGCGTCCGCCCCTCCCGTCACGTCAAGGAGGAGCTGCGAGACACGCCGGGTCATTTTTCTTACCAGTACCGTCATGTCAAAGGGCCTGTCAGAGCTCACTCACTGGCAGAGGTTCACGTCAGGAGAGGAAGAGCAAACGGTACCCTAATACCGGGTTGGATATTAGAACGTTTTAGACTATCTTCACTAACGTCACCTCTTACCTGGAACGAGTCATATCTCAGAAGGGCAATCTTTGCCGGTACGTTCAGACATCGCACACGTGGAAGAGTCAGTACTCCCCAACACCTAGAAAAACACTGATGGACATACTCAGGGTGGATTGAACTACCTTCGGTCACCTGTTCTGAGAGCGTAAGGATCCCCGGCTCGGGGTTAGTCAGCTCAGAGTTCAGGGTTAGGTCTGGAGGAACGTGCAGCCCCTGTCGTAGCACGGATACAGATGAGTTCGGCTGATGTGTACGCAGTGAGACAACAGGGACATTGCTTTACGAGTTCCGTCGAAGTAGCTAGTCCTTTTAATATCCATGCCCTAGCCACTTAGTTAGGTTCGCCAGTACAATGCATTGCCGTGCAGTTTATTAAGAAATTTCTGAGAGTCGTTAATTCAACTACATGTTTATTATTGGTGTTGGTGTACTGGCCTGCATTATACTTTAAACGTGTTTTATAATATTCTTCCCCCCTCATGTTTATAAATGTGGTGGGCAAAACATTAGGAACACCTCCCAGTATAAAGGATTCCAGGTCAACACCACTGAAAACTACAGTCTAAATAATAAGCATAGTTAAATTAACACCTCTCGGACAGTGTCACTCACTCAAACCTGAACGTGATTATTGCAAAGGTAAAATTTATGGCTGAGCTGTTGCATTGGATTGCATTACATTTAACAGGTGTACCTAATAAAGTGGCCAGTGAGTGTATTTTGGGTTAAAAGGATTTTTGCAACTGGAATTTAATTGACTTGACTATAATTTTTAACTTAAAGGAACAGTTCGCCATTTTGGTAAATAGGCTTTTTTTTTTTTTTTTTTGCTGAGAGTTCGATGAGAAAACTTGATACCACTCTGTCCGTAGAGTAAATATGATGCTACAACCAGCAGCCGGTTAGCTTAGCTCCGCATAAAGACTGGAAACAGGAGGAAACAGCTAGTCTGGCTCTGTCCAAAGGTCACAAAATCTGCCTCTCAGCACCCAAAAGTCACTAATTAACACATATAATATCTCATTTGTTTAAGTCATTAAAAAAAAAAAAATGTATAAGCAACATGTTGTGGTCTTTTGTCACTTCTGATCAGAGCAAAGCTTAGCAGTTTACACATTTCCAATATGCTAAGCTAACTGGCTGCAGTGTCGTATTTACTGTATAGACGAGTGGTTTCGATCTTCTAACCTGTCTCAAACTATTCCTTTAATAGGGAATCACATATACCATGTTAGAAGACTGTGTCCAGGAAAGATAAGTTACTTCAAGATTCATAACCACAGCTCCCATGAGGTTTTGACGGCATGTCCGTGGCCAATATATGGATGCTGCTGTGGCTTAATGCGAACAATATTGTTGTTTTAATATCGATTAAAATGACAAGGTGGTCGTTTTTTTACTGCTCGGCGCAGTAGGACCCATTTAGCTCAGAAAATAGAAAATCTTTCAGTGAGGTCGCCGAGAGACCGGAAAACGAAGCTAGCTCGGCTACTTTAGCTAACAAACTGACGACATCAAAACGGAAAACAAAGTTTCTGACAAAACTACAGAAATGAACTATATGTAAAGTTGAGACAGCTGACTTGTAATTGATTTTTATTTTTTTTTCCCCCCAGCTGTTTCCAGCTGTTGTTTTGTCACAGCAGACCTTTGGTTGACCACTAGAGGGCGCATTACATCAAATGTCAACGCCAGATGATTTAAATGTTCATTGTCATTGTTAAGTCCTGGCTTTATTGTCAAAGACACCTCACCTGCTGTCTGTGAAGAATTATAACCACTGTTGCTCTTAAGACAACTTTGCACTCGTACCTATGAAGTTTTGCTCGAAGGACAACGAAAAGACTATTTTTGTATCTTAGGACTCGCCACAGTAGCTATCGCGTGCACAGCTGTGATACTGCTTCGACACGCAGAATCACTTCAAGATTAATGGTTGTTCAACAAATGTAGATGTTGACAATAACCTCCCTCTGCCTGCCGTGTGCTTTCACTCTGGTCTTGCTTTATATCATAATACAGCGTATTATCACTTTGGACATGGACTTACAGTGAATGAATCTGTAAACAAGCACAAATGTAAGTGAAAAGGCCGTTGGTTTGTCCGTCAGTTATCTAACATTATCCTCAGTATGTTCATCAACTTGCAAATCATCAATAACTGGGGAACCTCAGTGTCGTCTCCGGAGAGTTTTGGGGGCTGCAAGTTTTCACTTCCTTTGTTTTTGCCGCATGTTTATGCTTACCCACTCATTCTTGTTTACACCATGAAATAAAGCAAAAATATTGTACAGATACGACTGTGGCACACTGAATTGTGGTTTATCAATGCCATTCAAAAAAAAGAGTTAATTCCTCACTTATAACAATCCAAATTGAGGAAACAAAGATTATCATGTGTTTTTAGTTCATGTCATGCTTACTAGAGCTGCAATTATTAGTCGATTAATTAATAAGAAGATACAAAAAAAAACAAACAAAAAAAAAACCCAGCAACAATTTTGATAATCGATAAATCGATTAATTTTTCAAGCACATTTGATGGTTCCAGCAATTTGCAGCTCTCCTTTGTCTTACATTAAAGTAAATTGAATATTTCGGGGGTTTGATATGTTGGTGAGATAAAACAAGCCATTTAGTGACATCACCCTGTGCTTTAGGGTATTGTGATGGGCGTTTTTGAAAATGATTGTTCGTTGTGAGACTTAAATAAATTCAGCGACAAATGTCCAGAGTCACAGTCGGTACACTGTAGTGTCACTCAGACGTATTGGGACGTGTGCTCAGCGATGATTTCAGTGAAAGTTAGAAAGTAGACCTTGAGTTAGAAAACCCTGGAAAGAAACAAAAAAAAAAATCTAACTTTAACCCCTCGAAAGTGATCTCACCTCTAAGTGCTTTTTTTATTGGTTGTTTTTAGTCCAGTAGTTTAAAATTATTTTTGGATACATCCTGAGCTTGTCTTAAAATTGCTTAGTAGTATACTAGTAAAGGGCCTTTAAAAAAAAAAAAAAAAAAAAAAAAAAAGGTAGGTGAGGCAGCGAAACTTAGATTTCTACCATGTTTGTACCTTTGTAACTAACCAGGGTTACGACTGTAATCAAAAGGACTGAAGAAGAGTAACCTTTTTAGTTTTGGTACATTATTTACGGGCTCATGCACAAGTCTGGTAACAGGTTAAATCCTGAATCCGATTTTTAAACTGAGCATTTGATGAAGTCAGCGTTTGGGGCTTTTGAAAGGTGATTTCACACAGACATTTTGTTTTTAGAATTTTAGTTTCAATTCTTGTTGTGCTTTGAAATTTCACTACACCAAAGTAAATATCTTTCTGTCAAAGCACTGGCTCTGTTCAGAGGTGTATCTATATGCTCATCATTCGTCATTAGGACTTCAGGCAAAATGGGGGGGGGAAAAACCAACACGCTTTGAGCAAATGGAGTTTAGGCAATCAGTGTTTACTACCAGAAAATCAGGAGCATAAATCCACCTTTTGATGTTATAAATATGCATTATATTATTACATTTTGTACATAAAGATCATCTTCTAAATCTACAGTGTCGAAACAGTGCACCAGGAGGATGAGAAATGTCTGCTCACAATCTACCCAAGACAAATAGCATCTAAAAAAATATGGATATATAAGTATGTGTATAAAAACTAGCATTTTTTTTATACTGTTGGCCTTTTATAGAATATATTCAAATTTAACCAGTGTCTTTTATTTTAAAATGTATACATATTTTTCTGTAGAGTGCAGTTTAACAGGCAGACTAACGTTAGACAAAATGAAATGTCAACAATTCAGACCATGATAGTAGTGATATCTCAATATAAACATGTAAAAAAACAAGAACACTGAACTCAGCGATTATACTAAGTTGTTGAATGAAGGACAGTCTGAAAGAAGCAAAGCAGTGGCTTGTTCAGTAAAAATCCACTAATGCAGCCTTCTACGGTCGCTGTTTAGAGCTGATTATTCATCCACTGAAGCTTTTACCAAAAAGGTAATTGGGTGAAAAATGTCTGTCACCTTTAATGGGTCTTTCCAGTTTGTTATTTTCCAGTGAACTCAACTCACTGAATGTAATTGCTGGCTTTTCTGTCAACCATTGACCATCGTGCACAGCAGCTGAAAGATATTTAAACTTTCTTACCTGTTACTGTACTATCTTTGCTGCCACTGCTACGTATGCTGCTTCACGCCTCCACCAGTGTCAAGACCCCATTTATGACCACTTTTTTTTTGGGGGGGGGGGGGGCATACAAGAAGCTGCAGTGATTGATTTTTCTTGGACGGTGTCAAGATCTTTGGATTATTAAACTAAAATATCTACATTTTTATTACCATGTTTGATTAAAAAGGTTGGCACGAGTTGCTCATCATGTTCTTTTAAAAAAAATAAAATAAAAAAAAAAGTCATTTTTTTTCCCTCAGTGACATTATCAGGTGGGCGGGGGGCCGTTGGTGTAATGCAACATGGGGTAGAAAGACCGGGCGAAGTTGTTGGCCACAGTGCAGCTGGGGTCGCTCTCCGACAGGGGAATCAGGCAGGGGAGCAGCAGGAGGAGCAGCAGGAGGAGGTGGAGGGGGAAGGCGGCACGAAGGACTCGGTAGAAGAAGGACCGAGGCGGGGACGATCCCCTCCCCTCTCTGAACGACACACAGGACACATGGATGAAATTTACCACAGGAAATCATAAAATACAGGTGCTGTTAAATGAAAAGGTTATAGGAAGACAAAAAAAGGGGAATCTGCAAAGACCGCAGTAGCTGCACTCAGAACTTTTCATCCACAAATCCCAGTACTGCATCAATAAAGGGAAAAAAAACAATGGCTTTCTTTATACCTTTGAGAAGAGGAACCTCTCTTTGAACGTGAAGGATCTGCAGAGGCGTTGTGGCCCTGGACGTCTGATGCAGATGCACAGCCCTGAATTTAAAAAGTCAAAAGACAAAGAAATATCAGTCTGGTTCAACTTCTCACAACAATTTCAACATACAGAGCCTGGCGATCAGCAAAAAACTGCTGTTGTGTGCTTGCCAAAGGAAAAATAAAAAGAATTAACATCAATGGACAAAAGAAAATTTGGTGGTTTTGAAGAGCCACTCTGCTAATGTTACACATGAAATTCACTTTAATCTTTACAAGTACGACTACTCCACTGGGGAAAACAGTTGTATAATGGACTGCTCTGAAGGGAGCTTTTCAAAATTTGAAAAAAATAAAAAATACGTCTCCTGTGTGTCCCCCAACCATATGGTAGTGCAAAACTAAGGCTGGAGTATGCCTTTAAAATGAATTTCACTTTAAACTGATGTGTAATTCAAATTCAAAATTAAAAAACTGTAAAATGCTTCATCCACAATTTCAGGAGAGCTGTTTGATGTCACAAAAAAAAAAAAAAAACTTCAAAATATTATAGTTAGATGGTTACCAGTCGCTGTTGCAGGCTGCTCAGGTCTTGGTCCACCTCCCTCAGGAGCAACTTCAGCTTGCTACCCGTGACGTGGAGCTTCTCCCGGGCCTCGTCGCTCTCCTCACCTCCATCCTCGGGCTGGAGCTGAGACCACAGGGCCCGGAGCGAGGCCTGCTGGGCCTGCCTGGCCCGCAGCTCCTCCTGCAGGTCCTGCAGAGCACAAAAAACAATACAAATGTTCGATGGCTGCGATTTTATCCGGTAGATCAAATGAAGTGCCAAGCCGTGCTGTTTAAAAGCCCTTAACGCTGTCACCAGCCTCCAACCAAAAACATTTTTAACAGCCACTGAAGATCAATAAAGACTCAAGTGTACAGTTCAGGAATCCCCAAGCATCGCCATCCTATTAGGTGCTGACTCAACACTGCAGGAACTTTGTGCTCACAGTGAGGGTGTTGCGGTGGCATTGCAGGGCTCTGACAGGTGTGTCTGGGTGACCGATGTCCACCGTGTGGCGTCTGCTCTCTGCGTGGGCCAGCCACAGTAGCAGGGAGTGGAGGGTTTCATGAAACTCCTGCATGGAGAAGGGTGGAAAGGTCATTTCTTACAGGAAAGGGTTTAGTTGGAAATATGACAACTCATGCAGACTTTCATTTAGATAGAGAGAGATTCTTCATTTATCCAGATGGAGCTGCTGTATGCTGCATAGTCTGAATGAATTCAAGTGGAGGCATTCAGTTCAACTAACAGAGCTACTACTAAACCAGTGAACATTTAACAGTAAATTTAATCACAATATAATGTTGAATAGTAGTACTGTGGCTACATGTTCCATTCGTTTAGCTTCAAAGAGCCCACACGTTTTAACCTAAGTAATTCACGGTACATCTAAAGATGGCCGCCAGCTTACTTTTGACCAATCAGGAACTGGTGCCAATTTAAGACCAGTATTTGGTACCCATCCCTACAAGTTAAGGCCATTTTCTTAACGAGACTGAATGGATAACAAACAAACAAATAAATAAGTAGGAATTTCACACAGTGGCTCCATTTAAGATTTAGGAAAGTCTACCCTCTGTAATGCTACAAGTTAGAAAACAGTAGCAGCACAGTAAGATCAATAGTGTTTTCAGTTCAGAACGTCGTTCCTAATTCAAAAGCACCACAAGACCTGAGGCTGTGTTGTACAATGTGGTCTATTAAGGTTTAGTACACTTGGTATTTCTTCTCACCTGGCAGCGCACCAGAGTCTTCCTCAGACTGTTGTCCCACTGCTGGAGGCCCGTACATGCTCTGCTCCAGTCCCTGTTCATACTCGCCAGTCTTTCCTGTAGTTCTGGGCCTTCCTGAGCCCTCAGGTTGACAGACAGCATGACGGACTTGTATTGAGTAAACATCTTCTGCATCTTCTGCAAGAGAATACCCACGAATATGTATGAAGAAACTCAATACTTATCATCACATCGGTTGTATTTGGTCCGAAAGTTTACCTTTAGTTCTTTGGCTCTGGCTTCCATGTCCGCGATACCCGACGCTGGGTCGGACCGCTGGAGGCGGTCCAGCTCCAGGATCACGTTTTCTAACCAGGAGGCGATGCTGTCGAGGTCAGAAGTGAGCTGTTGAGGCTCCTGAGGGCCGGCCTGCTGATCGCTCCTGGACCGAGCCTGGAGCAGCTCCCAGCGTTGGATCACACCTGAGTGAGCACAAACATCTACTTAGGAACTGTCCATTTTATCGGACAGTGGAATTAGTTTGGATTTTTTTTTTTTTTTCACAAGGTGAAATTTTGATAAGAGGAATGTAACGGGGGCCATGTGTTGTGTGTATGCAGGTATCCTGGCTTACAGCTTGTCAGTCAAAAATGAACAGCAGTGAATGGGGCCAGCTGAGGCCAGACTTTAAACCTAAACGCAACCAGGGTAATTTTTCGCTTCCGCAGAGGTGTGCACTCTACTGACTGCCCTTCTAGTTTATTTTTGAATGCTGTGGTGTGGTTTAAAATATTTTGACTGACCTAAATTGCTTCTTTTCATCTGTCTGACAAGCTGGGACATCTCTGTCCACAGGCTCCGTAGACTGAGCGAAAGGTTCATGGATTGGTATTGCTTGGAGACAAATCTGTGATTTGTGATTCTGGGCTATATACAAAAATGGACTATTACTACCACTGAGTAACTCATGACGTCACAGGTAAAATATAAAATCCAAACTTTTAACTTCTTTCATGTTAAACTACAGCCATGATGACAAAAGGATGTGGTGTTGAGTTGCAGTATTTTGGTTTTGTTGGACTGTTCTTACTCAGATACTGTGGGAATTATAATCCCTTTTGTACAATACATTATTATTATTGGCCTTAAGCGTTGGTGCTTGTTGTTCTTGCTTGTGTTTTTGAGGTGTTTGCTGGGTTCATTCAATGTTTAGAGTATATATTCTTTAATGTTGTTGCTTAATAAGCCTGCAATCTTTGGTGAGGTTGTCAAATATCTATTTATGAAGAAAGGAAAAAAGGAATTCTGATCAATTTGAAATGCCAGGAGAGAGACCTGGCCGGGACACCTGACACAAAAACTGTCACAACTTGTCATTTCTTTATGGTAAAAATGTCATTGATAGGTATTAGGAATATGTTATCTTAGAGGGCCATACTAGTGGTTTTGCATGCTTTGCCCATTCACCACAATCACATATGCTTAAAAGCTTATTGTTTTGCAAACCATGCTGCTGGGTTTCACAGATTTCAATGCATTTTCTGTTTTGTTCCATCCGGTGATTTCTAGTCATTTTTTGATCCCTTAGCGCAGCTAATCTGCAAATCTATTGCCACTGTTTTGAAAATTTGCTGGAGCTGTGCAATCCTTCACAGTGAACATCAGGTTATCGATCACATTATGTGTGCGAACACTTCTCACCTGACTGTTTGTCTGAGGCAGTTAGTCCTGTCAGACCGAGCTCCTTCGGCTGCTCCTCCTCATCCAGGATCAGAGAGACTCTTTTGAAGTCCTCGATGCTGCCGCTGCACTGGGACATGAGACGCAGCTGGGGACAAAACAAACGCTGTTGGTTCAGACAGCTAAGAGCAGCAGACTGACAACCGGGCAACGGTTTTCGGACATTTTTTTTTCATATTCCAACAGAGAGTTGTTGTTAGTTTAACCACAAACTTACATAGCCCTGCTTTAGGGGAGTGCTGGTGAGGGGGGGTGCAGGCTCAATGCGGTCCTCTGAGTGCAGCTGGAGAGACTGTGCATCTGTGTCTGCCGTGGACTTCCATCCTGCGGACCCATGTACGACCATAGACCTGCTTGGAACTGAGACACACACGAACAGAGAGAAACCACAGGCATTATTGCACATCATCCTCAGCTATGTCAAAGTCCCTTCATCTGATAGTATTTCCTACCAAAAGCTTTTCATTTGGGGATACTGTGGGCCCTAAATTTGCTGACTGATAATAAAAAATTACTTGGCTTAATTATTCATGTTGAGAGCTTTTAGATATGATAACAAAGTAGATTTTTCTACTTTTTGTGGTTGCTCTCTATCTGGATGATAAAAATGTCTGGATAAAACTCGTGGCATAATTTACTGTTCTCGACTCAATTGATACCATAGAGGAAAACATGCAGATGCTGAAATAATTTATGAAGTTGCGAAACTTGACTTTATTACAGACTGAAATTCATCCAAAACTACCCTCAAATCAAGCCAAGTAATGATGCCACCCTAGCATAAATCACCCGCCCCAGGAAATTTTGAAGCTTGTTATCTGTGCAGTCGTGTTTCCTCAATGCCATATTTGACATGTTCAAGCAGCAGGAGAGAGGCAGATGATAGGCACCAAGATCCCAGCAGAGCAAGTTGCAGCTGGAAACTTCAAAACCAGTTCACACCAGTCCTTAAACAATGAAAGCAACGACCTTTAAAGACGCCATGGCACGATACCTTGGTAAGATTATTGTGAACAAATTATGGATGCAAAAAGGCTAAGCTTTTGTTGTTCTGTGCAGTAAAACAATAAGTCAGATTTTCCTCAAATCCCATCTGATGGGGCCAGTAAAAGTAGTCGATTTTGTCAGTGGTGGTGGTGGTGGTGTTTGTTACCTCCACCGAGGAGGTTTTCACCCGTGTCTGTGGGTTTATTTGTCAGCAAGATTAAGCAAAAACTACCGAACCAATTTGCACTGAACTTGGTGGAGGGAGAAGGCACAGGCCAGGGAAGCACCCATTCAATTTTAGGGCAGCTCCGGATCATTTACTATGAATTTTAAGTTCATTTCTCCGAAGTATGGTGCATGTTGTTTGACATTGACCTTGGCAGAAGTCTGCGCTCTCTGATTGCCTTTGGAGTTATTACAGTAGTCTCTAGAGATTAATGGAAGAGCAGGGAGATGGCGAGTGTGGAGGAGTAGGATTTCACACACAATGGAGATATTAAAAAAAAAAAAGAACAAAAAAAAAACTTGAAAAGAGCGAAACAAGGTGGGAAAAAAAACGATGAAAGTGTAGAATTTAAAACCTAGAAGATAAAAGAGGATGTTGGAGGAGGATGAAAGATCATGAGAGAAGGGACTGAAATTAACAAAAAACAGATTTGACTGAAAAACATAAGGTTTGGTGGTGTAAAACAAATTCTGTATATGTGGAAAAATAAAAAAAAGGAGATCTATGATAGCAAAGGCTGATAAAAAGGTCGTGGACATGACACATGCATTCGCCTCTGAAATTCCTACTTTGCAGGGAATTATAAGCAATCTAACAAAAAAATCCAACCAGGGCTTTCAAGTTGAGAGGTTTTTTTACCTTTAGTTTGTTAAATTGTGTTAAAGAAAAGAAGTAGAAAAAGTTTGCTTTGCCATTGAAAGATTTTCCAAACCACAGCTGCAGAAAGCAAAGTATCAAGGCAGCAGCACAGCGGGCAATTATATGCAAGTGATACATGAGCTGCTGGAAGATATCTGCAGGAAATTTATTTCACCATGAAGAGCTGTGATTTATAATGCAGAGAGTGAAGATGTTGTTGTGCCTACCCAGCGAGGAGGCTAGTAGTGCCTCTGGGGCTTCGACAAAATCCGCCGGGCTCTCAGTCAACTCCACCTCTGGGAGGAAAGAGGGGTCAGAGTAGAGGTATATGGATGTCTATGTGTGTGTGCGTGTGTGTGTGTGTGCGTCAGGCAGTGTACGTACATGTGTGAAATTGATATTAAATATTGTCATTTTTTAGCTTTTTAACTATAAAATCTAAGTACTTCAGATGTTTATCACTTTCATTTCAGTACTGCTGAGGTAAAAATAAATATTAACCCTTTTCCAGTAACCCAGGAGACTTTTAAGGGAGGTCTAGGTCTAACCTAGGTCTATGCCTTAGATATTTTCGGTCTCATCCACGTCTCCTTTGCAGAATCCATTTAAACATCACAATCATGTGATTCTAAACTACAGAGAACAGCACTGTGTCTCTGTGTTATTGGTTCATTTTGTAATAAAACCTTCCATCTCAAACAAAGTTGTTGCTTTTCAATACATTATCCCTACATTTGACTGATTGGTGTTGTGACCTGTTTCAGCCACAGTCTCTCCCAGTTCAGATGTGGAAACAAAGTACGGAAACTCAATTGAATAAGTATGAGTATTTATTCGCTGTCTGCAGAGAGCGGAGATCAATCAGGTCTGCACAAGCAGCAATACCATGAAGAGATCTGACTTGAGCTCTATGTGTGTGTCTTTTATATGCTGTATGTTTCAGTCAGCCCAATGGGGCGTAACGTAAAGCCCGCCTTGTGGTTTATGGCTTGTTCCTGTTTCCTGTTTCCTTGACCTTTGGGGTCATGTCCTGTGTTTCTGTGATTCCTGTTGATCAGTGAAGTGTGATCTCTTCTTGGCTTACATGTAGCTGCATATAACATAAGGCACAATAGATAACACAACAAATATTGAAAACCCACATTGGTTTGTTAAATGAGGTGAAAAACTTTCCACAGGGGCCGAGACCGTTTTGATGAAGTCAGGAACTTTATGGCATTTTGAGCCCCGGAACCAGGGAATAAATTTTGGTCCCTGTACGAAGTAAAATTTCAAGGTGGCAAAAGAAGTCCCTGATCTGGGGATAGTACTTTCTGACAGTTGAGGAAATATGGCGGCAGGGCATGCAGGGCACCGTGGCTGCTTCAACCTGTGCGCAACATCACTCACAAAACAAGTGCTGGGTGCGACTAGTACTAATATTAGGATGAGGGGTGGACATTTCTTGATATTTATTCATTTTGGAAACAAAGTTTGAAGCTTTATTTTTGGCTTCCCAACTAGTGAAAGAGAGAGAGACAGCGTGTAAACAAGTTGAAAGCACGAGTAAACGAGAGAAGGAGCGGCAGTCGAGTGATCTCACGGGTGAATGAGAGCGAAAGAGCAGAAAAAAAAAGAAAAAAGAAAAAAAAAATCGAGTGAGGTGGAGATAGAAAACATTTCCTGATTGTTTCATTGCGGTTACGTTCTAAATAAAAGAATAAAGCAGAACGTTTACTGTGGGGAGACGCTTCCTGGAGTTTTCTGTCTTCTTTTCATCCATACATTACATTCATTCAAACATCAGTCGTGTGTGTTGGAAATGCAAACAGGGATGTCGAAAGAGGGACTTTAGGTTGCTAATTTAGTTCCTCCATTTACATAGTTGCGGGAATGGTTTGGTTTGGTTTGATTAGTTTAGGTTTGAAGTCTGTTGAGGCAACGGGTCAGTATGAAGATGACAACTCGTTTTTATGACCTTTTGACATCTAAAACCCTTAAAAAGTAACATTAAAAAAAAAAAAAAGGAAATGTAAAAAGTGTGTGAACTTTTGCTGTCAGGTTACCATCACTCTATATGTTTTTCTGTGAGGTCATACACTGTAAATGTACCTGATAGTGCACTGAAGTACGTTCCCTCCTCATCTTGTTCTTCCTCCTCCTCATCATCCTCATGCGACGACGAACCTCCCACGTCGCCGGTGTGGTCCCACTCCAGAGGCAGGGAGTCCACACTTAGCGGCGTCTCCCGCCCCGAACGCTCCAGCGGAGAGGCCAGCAGGTGAGTGGGTGTGGCCGGGAGGCTTCCTTGGCTCCGCCAAAGCCACGACCGGCCAATCAGCTCCAAGCTGGACTCCAGGGAAAAGGTAGTCTCAGAGAGCTCCGGTTCTTCTCTGATCTGAGGCCAAGAAGTAACAGGTATTCAGCCAGGTGTGAATATGCGAGTGTCTTAACTTTTAAGGCTTTGCATGGCAAGGCTCCTAGTTACATTGTGGAATTGTTAATCGCCGTATGAGCTGCAGTCTCCTGATTGTTTCCACTACTCACTTTGTTACTCAGGGTGACCAAACTTTTTTTTTTTGTCTGTGCTTCTTAAACTGCCTGAGCATGTAGGGGCTGTATTCACCAAATTTGCAACCTGAAATCATTTGCTCTCCTGTTAACTTTGAGAGGCCTCATGCATCAAAACAAACACCACACTCGTGACCCACAAATGAGGACTCAGGAGCCCTGTAGGACCCACAAATTCATCTGGAATTTTGTAAGCAACAATCCAATCCTGCAAATATATAGAATATATAGAAATCAATAAAAGAATAGCAAAAGGAAGATGTGCTTATTTGAAACATAAGCACATATTTGAAACATTTCTATATATTAACTTTTGTAATGTGTGTGTGTGTGTTTGTGTGAGGGCTCCAGCTCACCGGGGGCTGGCTGAGGCGCTGGTGGAAGCGGACCAGTCTGCTGAAAACCTCCTGGCAGTAGGTGTGCAGCTCCTCCAGCTCGTCCTCTATCAGTGCTGCGTCCTGCGGTGAGCTCCTCTGGATCAGGCCCTCTCCAAACACTATCAGCCCGTCAATGCGCTCAGTGTTCAGCGTGATCTCCTTCTGGAAGCTCTGCAGGAAGAGAGTTAGATGGTTGTACGAACAGAGACTGAGCCAGGAAATTGAGAGGAACGTTTCAGAAACCAAATACGACTGTTAGTAGTTTTTGTAAAAGGGTCCAGTAAATTAACTGGAAGAGAAACCTTCCTTAAAAAATTACCCGCAGTTTAAAATTGAAGCCAGCGCCTTATGCATCTTAAGATGCAGTTCCTCTAAATTGCTGCAAGATGTGAGCACCAAGAAAACTGACTGAAAAAAGAGGTATGTTTGTTCAGGAGAATTCAAAATGAAAAAAGAACTGAGGAGAGCTTCTTCTGACACAGTGAGGAGGATTTGCAGTTTGTGACTCGTGCAGAAAATATGAGTGTCTGTCTGTGAACCATATGTCCTCACGTTGAGCTGCTGTATCTTGTGATGGACGTCGCTCTCTGAAAAGTGCTCGACGTTGGTGAGCTGCAGGTCCAGCTCGGTCAGCCACACCAGCATGCTCTCCCTGGTGCCTTCAAACTCCTCCCTCTGGCTGGTAAAATACTGAGAGAAAAGTGAAGGCAGAATGAATAGAAGAGAGAGGGAATATAGGTATATTTTTAATGTAATGGGGGAAGTAAGCCTGTCATCAGGTTCTCTAGGGAAAACTTCTATCTCAGTCGACTTCAACTGGTGTAGAGCACTGTACACGGTCCATCTTCAGACTGTAACGTTAAGGGTTAAGGAAAATAAAAAGGGAAGGCCGTCCCATACACAATCAAAGCAGAGGACTGTGAAAAATTTATGTCAGTCCTTCAATTGACATTCGGACCAATTTGTCAATTTAATCCATTAGCAAGAGATTTATTTTAAAAATGCTCCTGCTGCAATAATACAAAAACATCAAATTTTCTGCCTTTTGATTATAAAATTGAATAAACTGACTTATAGAAAAAGGGGAAATGTATACAAGCAAAGCTCCAGTCCGGACTTAAACCCAGGATGTCAGAATTACTGTGAATGTAATTTGGGGAGAGGAACAGTGCAGCATTTTTTGTCCACTTCTGTGTTAATAAGTCACCAGTTGGCCTTTCTAAAACATTACTGATTACGCAATTAATATTTCAAACTGTTCTCAGCTGTGCCGGAGCCAGTTGAGAGTCAAAACAGTGTCATTACGGCAAACTAATGTGCCCATTACTTAGATATGAAAGAGAAAAAACTAAATTTATGCCGTGCACACTGTATGTGGCACACACATTAACACTAATTCACCTGACAATGTGATGTTCTGTCACATGCATGATGCTATTGCACACAGAGCTGGAGGCGTGTGTTTGCTTATTTAAGACAGAAGTGTTAGAAGAGGAAAATAAACAGGAGTGTGTGGGGGTGACTCACTCATTCTCTTCTCAGCTAGTCAGATTCTTCATATGTTTTAAGCAGTTGTGCTACTCTGTACTGTATCTCCTCGTACTGTACCTTGAGCCTGCGGAGGATGGCAGCTACTCTGCGGTGCAGGGTGTCCCAGCGCCGGTTGCCCTCACGGACCATGGCTTTGAGCTGGCTGGCCCGGTCAGTGCGGTTCTCCCTGGCCAGACGGCGGTACTGGTTATTGACTAGTTCCAGCTGGGTCAGTCGCTCATGAACCTGCCTTTGGAAACCCTAAGAAGAACAGCAGAATAAGGATGAACCATGGATTTGGAGCAAATATAGAAATCATTCCTCCAACTAAGGCTTATGTAATTACTTGTTGTTGTTTTTTTCTAGCTGTGTGTGATCCACCGTCCTTTTCATAATGTCAAATAGAGCTGAAATGATTAGTAAATTGATTTGTTTGCTGACAGAAAATTATTTAGGACAATCCATTAATTATGTAAGTCATTTTTTCAAGAAAAAAAAAGCCAAAATTTTACTATTTAGAGCTTCAAGAATTGTAATATTTGCTGGTTTTTTATGAAAGTATGCCTCATCATCTTTGGGTTTTGATTATTGATAGACAAAACAAACAATTTAAATATGTCAACTTGGGCTCTGATAAATTGTGACAGGCATTTTTCTCTATTTTCAGACCTTTTATAAATTAAACTATGAAGTGATTCAGTGAGAAAATAATCAGCAGACTGATCCGTGACGAAAAATTACGTTCGTTTCAGCCAAAATGTAAAACAATGGACAGATTTACTTTTGATGTATTTTTTTGTATTTGTTTGTTGTTGAAAAAAAAAAATCAGAATAGAGGAGTAAAATCAAAAACCCTTTTTTATTTCTAAATTGAACAGACATCAGAATAAACACTGTAGAAAGGTAAAAGATATCAGACAGTGATTGAGTGACAGGGTGTCTGCAGTGGAAACCGATGTCCAACTCAAGAGTCATTTACTGAGTCACATAAAATTTAATACAGAACAGTGAGAAAACAAAAACAAATAAAACAAAGCTACTGGAAGCCTGTTCCCTCTGCGGACCTCACAACTGACCTCGAACTTCTTGAGCTCCTCTTTGGCAACGGTATAAAGGACGTCTGCAGAGTTGGCGTTGGCAGCGGTGCGCTCAGCCATCTTGAGCCAATCCTCAAACCGCGAGTAGTCATCGAGGAACTTGCACCAGAGTCTCCACGTCTCCTCGATCCTACAGGGAGACATGGTACTGGAGTTGCAGTCCGCTGTGCAGGGTTTCTGTGACACTGAAGGGTGCTATTCTTATGAATGAGTGAATTTCTTTCAGTCAACTGGACAACTGATACATTCGAGAGCTCCACAACGGCTACTAAATTGACCTTGTGGTGAAACTGTTTTGTCGACCTCCTGTTCTCAAAATGTCTTTATGGATCAGTCAACAAAAGTTTGTTCAACAGCTGTGAAATAATCATGTATATCATGACATATAATAATTGCGGAAGTTATAGGAATTGACAAAGAACCTAGAAGTGAAGTTCTTCTTGCTTACAAACTTGGATGCAAAGATGAGGGTGTGCACTAATCTGACTGATACATGCATGTGTGTTTTAGCTCCTACCTGAGCCTCCTGTCCAGAGCCAGGGCACAGATGGTCCTCCAGCGCTGGTCCAGGCTGCGGCTGGTTTCCTGCAGGGAGTCGCTCTCCGCCTCAGTGCCGCCAGCAGCATCTTCGTCCCGCAGCAAAACATCACACAGACTGAGCACCGACGCTACGCCCTCCGTATGCTGCTCAATGTCCCTCTGCAGCTCCTGGACACGCACACGGACAGACATGCAGACAGACATCACACCAGCCCATACCAAAGACGTCATGTATTAAACATCAGCCCACAGAGGACACTGTGCCACTACATGAGACCACCACTCCCAAAGTTAAACAAAGGACGGTCATAAATTATTAAACATAAACAGAGACAAAGAGTTTGAGGGAGTGACAGAGAACCAGAAAAAGAAAAAAGGGAGATCAGAAATATGAAAAGAAATTGTGACAATACAAACTATAAAGCCAAAGTACAAATACAGTTGAAAGAAGAAATAACTCAAAAATAGTAGGAAAGAGTAAAAAAAAAAAAGAAGAAATACTCAGATTAAAAAGGCAAAAAATAAGAAAAAAGATTTGCAGGAACAGCACAATACGAAGTGTTCATTAAAGTGTGAACAGTTTAAAGTGTGAGTCTATGTCTGGTCTGTCTACCTGCTGCTCAGCCAGCCTCCTCTGGATCTCCTGGTGGTGACAGACGCTGTAGGTGATTGGTCTGGACAGCTCGGCCTCGATTCGGGAAAGCCACGAGCGGAGGTTACTCATGTTCTTATCCAGCTGCTGCACTGTCACCAGTGTCTCCTTCAGCTTCTTCACCCTGCAAATCACACACAGGCTGTTGTATAAACTGTATTATCCACGTTTCATATTTCATAATCCATATTCAAGTAAGCAGTTAGGACTGTGAGAAACATCTATGCACATGTACCAACGTCTAACCAAGTGGTTTCCAATGTTTTTGTATTTATGAGTATGAACCTTTAAAAAGAAGTAATGTCAACTTGTAACCCATTGTCAACAGTTGCATGTCTGTGGGTTATAATTAGCCAAAAAGGGATTAAAATTTTGCAGTGTGAAGGGGTAAAAACAGCAAATGAATCACAAGAAAAATACTTATGGAACATGAAAAGACAGAAGGAAAGACAGGAACAACAGAAAAGATCTGGTGTGTATGCATATATATATATATATTTATATATAGAAATCTGGTATAAAAGGTACCTCTTCTCTGTGTATGACATTAATGTATGACACAGACCCTGATAAATACAAGTAATTAAAAAAAGTATAAGATAAAAAAGAAAGTGACAGAAAAACAAAGAAAAAACAAGAAAAAAGAAATAAAAGAAAAGCCAGAAAAACAAAGATTAAAATGGAACAAAGACAGAAGGAACGAATTAAAGAAATGAAAGAAAGACAAAAACAACGAAAAAAGAGATAGGGAGAAAAACAAGCAAACAAAAGAAAAGTGAATAGAGAGTAACAAAAGCAATGAAGTGAGAAAGAGACACAAAAGTTGATAAAAAGATAAAGATAAAAGAAAAATCTGGAAAAAACAAAGAAAGACAGAAAAAAGAGAATCAGAAAAACACAAACAAATAAACTTAAGCTATTCACTAACCTACAGCTCTCTCAGGTATCTTACACTAGAACTTCCAAAGTCTCCATGGCAACTGACCCCCTTGTACACACACACACACACACGCGCGCGCACACATGCACACACACACACGCGCACACGCACACACACACACGCACACACAGACTGGTGTCATAGCAACGCTTGGGACAATAAAAGCTCTCTTCAGTGGCTTAAAAGCCTCTGAAAGTGTGCCCCATTTGGGAGGTTGAGTTAATTTCCCCAGTTGATCCTTCCTCTCCTGTCGAGGTCCAGCAGAGCCTGTCAGGGCTGAGAGAGGGAGACGCTCTCTGCCAAAATAATAAGCACTGAAAAACAGCTGAGAGTGTGAGTGGCAGGATGAAGAAGGCATGAAAGGGTCCCAACAGATGCCAGACATTGGGACAACTATAGATAAGTGAGCGTGTGCATGAGTGAGAGCCCTTTTAGATCTGTTCTTCTGAGATCCAGTTGAAGTTCTCTTTCTGCTCTGAGTACTTTTGAGTTCCAGCCAAAATGTGTCCCTAGCACTGAATATTGAAAACTGTCTACTCGTCTTTACTTACACTAACATAAAAACAGCCTCTGACGGAATCAGATTTTTGCGGATTTTATACTTAATTTTTACTTTATATCGGGGAAAGTTCGTGTATGGCTGCTTGCGTTTAGACAACATTTAACAGTTGAGTCATTTGGATTCTTTTGTTAAATGACTTTGAGATAAATGCTAATATCAGACGGCCAACATGCTCACAATGACGAAGCTATACTGCTGATGTTTAGCAGGTGTAATATTTAGCAGATTCACAATGTTAGTTGAGCGTGTTAGCGGGATAACATTTGCTAAAAGGAACTTAACACAAAGTGCAGCTAAGGCTGATGTGAATGTCATTAGTTTTGCGCGTATTTGGTTATAAACCGAAGTATTGGGCAAAGTCAAATTTAAACCTGATGAAGGTGCTAGGGGAAAACTCAGGGGCTCACCAAAGTCAGAGGGATTTATCCTGTGGAGACCATGAATGTTTGTATTAAATTTCATGACAATCCTTCCAATAGTTTTTTGACATATTTCACTCTGGGCCAAGGTGGTGTGACCTACCGACAGACAAGCCTTGCCATCCATATAGCATTAGCATGGCTCAAGAGGATTTTGTAGGGAGATATTTTTATTCTTCAAAGTAAGGTATAAAAAACAGTAACATTTTGGTCCAACACTCTGGTAAAAAACTTAAAACAATATCCAGTTCTAGAGATTAGTATCGGACCTCAGTAGTACAGGTCTGAGTACAGACCACAATGCATCTGGAACGCCGAGTATCGAAAACTGCTGAAATATTGAAATTTGGTTTCGACTACTCAGATCAGGTACCATATGAACAAAATCTGACTGAGTCATTACTTTCCTGACTTTAGACTATTTTATGTAGACTCAGTTACATATATGGCTGCCTGTCTTAAGACAACTTTGAAACAATCATGCACTGAGAAGTCCGGCATATTTAGTTAAATTAAAAAAATTGTGGGATTTGTAGAAAAAAAAAAAAAAAAAATTAAAAAAACACAAACAACTTCCTTAAAGTTCCTCAAAGGATTGAAAAACTGTATGGTGTTGGTAGTTTTACAAAAATTAGTAAGAAACTTCAAATCCCCAGGCAAAGTTCAGGAATAATGTACAGTATGTAGTCGGTGGAAGTTTGTGTGTATAGTTTATGTGACTTCTTGTTTATGGCCGTGTAATGAAGACATAATACAGTCACTGTAAATTCTGTCCAGCAAATAGCCTTCCACTCTGCAGATACAACCGTCCTAGTCGGCTAAATTGTCTCTTTCTCCCTTTCACTCCCTCTCTACCTCTGACAGCTTAACAAAAGGCCAGCAGCTTCATGTGGAGGACAAACAAAGACACAAAACCCGGTCAGGGGTCCTTGCTGAGGAAAAGTGGATGGAGAAAATGCAGTAGAAAAGAGCAGGAGGATAATTGCGGATATATGGTTGGAGGACGAAGTTAAAGTGCAGCTGACCACAGGAGGGCTCAAAGTTACTCACAGATTAAACTCCAACTGGCCCTTTACTGTAGATGTGTTTTCTCAGTATTATGCTTTGAGTCACTGTATTATAGCTGGCCACATACATTATAGAGTACATATTTCATGTTACTGTAGCCTATGCCGGGTATGGATGCACCCCAACCTCTGCTGTAGGAGTTTCCATTTAGAACAAAAGTTTATTAAAATGTAACGTAAATGAAGGGCTACCATACTTTCAGGCAAACACTGTCCACTTGGGAAATCCCTAGCTTTTTCTTTAAAAGTCTGTCAGTTGGGTTAAAGACTCCAATAGGATGTTGATGTTGTTCTGTGTTTACCGGATGTGAAAGCTGGCAATTTTTATTAAAACGTTAGCCGCAGCAACTTTAAAGGGCGATGACACGTCCGAGCTGTGTCTCTCAGCTTGTTTTGGAGTTTTTGGGCCTCCTTGTGTCCATAAATCAACAAATGCAGCTTTAATTACTATATAGTGCAAACAAATCTTGATTTACGTACTTAAGTCTAACTTAAGGTCTAATGAGTGCAACAGCAGACCCCGAGAAAAGTGAAGCTGGTAGTGTTGCTGTCTTGCCGTGCTGACGCTGATCAAAAAAAGAATATTCAAAGGGAAATTTTAAGCCGCTAATTGACCGAAGAACGCTACTCCATCATGGTTATGTTATTCCACATCTTGCCTGCACTGGATCAAGGCCCCCTGAAATCTGCTCATGGAATCTCTGAGGGGACTTCTTTAGGAATCATGATTAATGCATGCCGACAGACCCCTCCCCTGCCACGCTAAGGCACCCCCGCCTCGCTCACATCGTCCCACTCTGACAGACTAGAAGAAGGGAGGGGTGGTCAGTGCGGACACGGAGACATATGGTACTGTCTGAGACTTAAGCGCAGCTTTTTTTCATGGTGGTGGGCGTAGGTTGGGTGTGCAGGGTTAGGGGTGAAGTCTGTATCTCCTGCTTTTCCACAGGGCTGTCCATCTGTCTGGGGGGGGGCAGTAACTGTTTATCATCACAGGGGTTTAACCTCTACAGTCTGTACGTTAGAAGCCATGTATTTCTCACAGCTGCAGGAATACACAACAGCAGGTGGATGGTTCTGCTACTGTTTAATTACAGGCTCCCTGTTCAAGCCTATCAGTCCTTAATTATGGTTTTTAATGCAGAGTGGCTTTGCTGTGAAAGGTGCTTGTGCGGAAGGATAGTAATCTGTTGAATTTAGTGTGTGGTATTCAGCAAAGCTGAATAACCATCCACACACAGAGACACACACAGGCACACACACTTTGATTTTTAATTTAACCACCCTTTACTATTTGCGTTTGAAAAGTCCTTACTGAAAGGCACACATTCAATATTTTCCAGTATTGTTTGCTTTCCTTTTGTGTCTACTGGAGAGTGCTTCGTTGGTACAAATACAAGCTCATACATGTTAGTGGGTCAACAAAACCCTCTGTGCAGCTTCTGTGACAGCTGTTGCTGCTCTCACCTGGCTTCGATGTGGTGGAAGAGGTTGTGCCAGCGCTGGTTGACCTCCTGCAGCGAGCCGTGGACCTGGGTCTGCTTGGCCTCATCACTGGCCAACAGCAGCTGCTCACCCAACTGTTTCAGGTGGCTCTTATTCTCACTGAACAAGTTGATCTCCTCCATGCAGTCCTGTGGAGAACATGGCATGATAAGATGTCTCTGCTTCATACATCATGTCTTAAGGAAAAAGCAGGAAAACCTCAAAAACAGCACCTGTGTAATAGAGATTAAATTTAAAGTTCGGCTCTATGGATTCTTGTATGTATTTCTGTTTTACACTAAAATAGATGGGTTTCATATGGACATTTTTTCAGTAGAGTTATGTAAAATGATTTAATCCCTCTATAGTGGCGATGTGAACTTCAGCTAGAGTAAGCAACATTAATATCCAATGCATGAAGCATCACATTAGTAAACTGTAGGTTTACCAATTTGGCCAAGGGTGAGGAAAAGGATGAGAAAAAGCTTTTTATTTTTGACTTAATCTCATCTGTCTCATCTTAAAATGACCAGCAAAACAAAAAAAATGTGGATTCACTTCAACTTGTCTAACACCTGTTTCCATGCTGTGGAGCCATCGATAACCGACCAGGAAGTGCCACTTACAGCTCTTTGAATAATTTGAACTACTATCACATGCCTCTAATTTTCTCATCTCATTTAACAGTCCAAAATTTTGATTCTGCAACGTTCAAACCACTTATCGTCTTGTTTACTGAATGACCATGCTTCACGGATGAGTCAGGAAGGTACAAAAGGCCTTCAGTCACTGAAAGGACAACTGTTGTGTGTGAACAAAGGGCACACAGCCATTCGATTCCAGGCCACCATCTGCTATAAACAGCATAATGCATATGTAGCTCATGCATGGATTTTAATCATGGCTACACCGTGCTACCCGTGCCCTGAATCCTGGGTTGATTGTGGGAATTACTGTGACGGTGTTATTTATAGGGACTAGTGTGCAAGTAGTATCCCGCATGACAGTTTTATAATGTGCATTCTGGAGGATACCACTGAGACTCAGATCTGCAATGCAAGATATAATTCAGCAGTAGTATTTGAAGGTAGGGAAATCCTAAAACAGTTCAGTTTCATGAAATGAACTTTAAAAAGTAGTGTCACTCTAACCATTGCTATGTCTTTACATATTGTGTGGCCAATATATTCAAAAACATTCTTGTCATAAGATGATCTGTGAGACAAAATATCAGATAGGATCCTATTGTGCATCTTTTTTTTAAGTCTGTCACATGTAAACCTATCCTATGAAAAGCCCTTTATTTGTATAGGAAGATATTAAGATTTCATAGATCTTGTACCTTCTTCAGCTTCTCCACCATTTCCTCGATGCTCAGATCTCCACTGTGGCACACCTTGTTCTCCATCTGAGTCAGCCAATCACAGAACTCCTTGTTCTTGTCGTTGAAGATGGTCCAGGCATTGAGGCGGTCTGCGATTTCTTGCCTGCGCGAAGAAACCTGGTAAAGGACGGAGACGAGTTAGTAGAACTGGTGTTAGGCAACTTTGCACGCTACTGCACACTTTATGTCAGTGAGACAAATCTCTGAAAAATATGAGTGAAGTACCAGAACGCAGATAATTATGAGCTCAAATTACGGGTCAATAATCTTTTGAGCTTGTAAAGTGATGTTCACAAACAATTCCAAAGTTTTTAGTTGTAAATCTACTTTTGTAAACCTGTAAAATAATTCAGCGTGAGAAATTCAAGTTTGTGCATGTGTAGACAAGTTTATGCATTAGTAAAAAAAAAAAAAAAAAGACTGAATAAAATTTGTTCTAAAATCTTTAAACTTCGTGTAAAACTCAGAGCTCAAAGTTCTCACATTGTGTGTGACGCTCAAGTTACACATACAAATTTTGACTGCCTTTACACCTGAATCTGATTGGACAATGACAGTCCAATCACAAAGCAGAGTCCAATCAGAGGGCAGGTGGTTCCGTTACCTGAAAGGTTTTCAAAATGGTCGATGTCGTAGGCTCTTCCGCGACACGGTTGGGTTTGCATACATTCACAGCACATTAAATGTTAACCACTGTTTTCTATAGCATTGTCAAATATAACTAAACCCAGTTGGGTCGTGCAAGAGCCTTAATACTTACACTTAATGTCTTTGAATGTGTATCTTGTACAATGACAATAAAGGTCTAGACAGTGGTTGCAGGACACCTGTGGTGCCCCCTAAACTGCCATTAAAAATAATCCTGTGAGTGTACATCTACTGATCCTCCGCATAAATGTTACAAACAAAGTGCATGGAAACTGAGCTTGTTCATGACTAACAGCAGATAGGAACTGGTATAACACTCACGCTAGCCACTTTTGATGCAACTACCACGCAAGCTTAGAGCAAACAAGGGGTCTGGTGCATTGTCCACAAAAAGCACTAAACATGATTTATAGTTTTTAAACAAACAATGAAACTGATGATCTTACAACAGCACAATAAATGTGTCTCAGTTACAAGAGTTAGGTACTTTCTTTCTTAATTTACTATAGACCTGAAAGCAAAAGGGTGTTCACTGTTTAACATGCAAAACAAAAGCTTCAAAACAGTAGTGCCAAAGATTTTGACGAATGTCAGTCCAGTCTGAAAGAGGGTTATTTGTTATGATGCTTCCTGGTGTGTATCCAGGAAACACTGTGACCCAAATCTAATACACAACAAAGCACTTTGTAGGCTTGAGCTTAGTGCATGGGTGGTAACAATTGAGAAAATCACTTAAAAAAAAAAAAAAAAGCTCATTTCAAAACCCCTGAAATATAAAAAATGGGCAATTAGATGATATAGAAGTGAATAAAATACTGTAAAAACTGACTGAATATTAAGTGTTTTTTATCTTACTACACTAAAGCAGTAGGGACATTTAATCTCTATCCGAAACAGTCATCAACTGAATTTATAAAAATCCCCAATAGAGTCTGGCTATTTGATAAAATTAACAAGGTCCATTTTCCTAATGACAGCTTAATGCCATGAAAACACCCTGTTACATAGCTGAGGAGGGGGCTGATGATCTTTTTGAGGTTAAAGGGCTTAACGGGCCCACAGGGCATCTTTGAAACTGCTATGTTTTACTGTTCAGTGGCATTCATTTGATTTAAATGAGCTCTGCTTTGGTTTTAATGTACTAACACTGCAAGGCCTTTTGGGCTCTGGAGAATTTAGGGAGCTTTGAGCGCTGCAGTCACCCCGTGAGGACTTTGTGCTTCACCAGGAACAATAGAGCCTGTCCCCTGAATCCCTTTAGGCCAGCCAGGCCATCTGCTCATCGGACCCATTCCAGTGGCTTCCCCCACCTACAACCTGTTAACTATGCAGAGGAAGCTGCTGTGGATCAGATCCATGCCCCCCCCGGCCATGTCAAGAATGAATAGGGATGAAAACTCTTGTGTGATCAAACAGCAAAAATTAGTCCGTGCCTTCTCAAATGATCAGACATGTTTTCTTTTCAATTAATTTGAATAAATTTGTCAATTTATCAAAACATTTTCAAAAATATCCATTTTGGAATATCGAAGTATAACTTTGTCATATAAAACCAATGGAAATAACATTGATTGAACCTATATACACAATGTATGAGACTTAAGTTTTGTTATTCTTAACCCTCAGTGACTGCAAGGTCAGCTACCCATGGTGGTACACCTAACGAAGACAATTCCACGTACAAAACCCTAAATGTCAAAAGAAAACCCAACAATGGGGCATCCTGGCTGCTGTTGCTGCGTCAGTGAGTAACTCAGTTAACTCCTGCCAAGATAGGAGGCAGGTGGAAGCAGCCAGGCAAACTGGAGACCCAATTACCATGAGTGCAAACTGTCCCATAACCCTAATAACTGACGAAAATGTCCCAAGCATGTCATAACCGTTGGTTTCTAAAGAACAAGAGTTCATTTATGTTTAAGCCATAAAGACTTAACTGTAGGAATTTGAGCCTGTGTGTATAAAGTGGACCTACTTTCACCAATAATGCAGTTACAGAATTAACTGCCTGTTATGTGTGAGAGTTTCATGTGATTGCTTAGCTTGCACAGTGATTCTGAGTCAGGAGGTAATTATATCCCTAAAAAGCTGGCAAGCAACTATTTCAAAACGTTTGAATAAACTGCAAAGGGCTTAACTTTCTTTGTGTGCTGATATGAGCAAAAAACTGAGAAAAACCTTTGCAGTCGACATGTAAAAAGAAAAAAATAATTTGACCTTTAGTGAGGAAAGTTGCTTGAGTATTAAGCAACTTTTCTTGGAGGGAAAACTGCAACATCTTGCAAGAGGGCAAGATGTTGCAGTTTTCCCTCCAACAACCCGCAAATGCTGGCTCTTTTGTCAGACAAATGAGTGTGTGTGAGTGTGTGTGTGTGTCTGTGTGTGTTTTCAGCTTCAGTGGTGCATAGGCTTTGTGCTGCTGGTCACCGCCAAGAAACCGCTGGTAGCAAATTTCTCCCTCTCTCCCAAAACTACAATCTCTAACTCTCTCTGGCTCATTTTATTGCCCACACAGATTGTCTGTATACACATATATATATATATATATAAACAAACACAACACACACACACAAATATACCCACATTATTATTATTTTTTAAATCAGTTCTCACCTTCATACACAGCTCTTCCCATTGACCGTGGAGTTGTTCCAGCTGCTGCTCCAGCAGAGCCGAGTCACCAGCCGCTATGTACTGGGACAGGTCTGTCTTCATGGTGCCCAGTTCCCTCAAACCACTGGCCAAACGCTGCAGAGTGAGCTCTGTCTCCTGCATAACACAAACACACACACAAACACACACACTTAAACACCCAGACAGACAGCCATATACAAGCTGTGTGCACACGCTTCTCTACCTCTTTCTTGCACGCGTTCGCTCTGACCATCCAGATTAAAAGGCTGTAGATGGGACAGGGGGAGGGTAGAAGGGGCA
Source organism: Xiphias gladius (assembly GCF_016859285.1). NCBI lineage: Eukaryota > Metazoa > Chordata > Actinopteri > Istiophoriformes > Xiphiidae > Xiphias > Xiphias gladius. The sequence continues at coordinate 6,339,230 of NC_053403.1, read as the reverse complement.
GAAAGGGGGAGGGGAGTGAAAGCATGGGGGTATTAAATAGGGGAAAGGGGTGTAAACTCAGAGGCGCTCTGGTGGGATGGGGGGGGGGTAGCTTTTAATGGAGTTGAGAGGTGGGGAAACTTTTGCCAGTTTTCAGACTGGCTGACCTGTTAGGTTTTCCTCCAACAGGTTCATGCTGATGAATGCCACTGGGACTTATATCATGACTTTATGTGTTAATGTCATACACATGGTACCATGATAACTTATTTTCACGGAATTAACTTAATGACAAAAACGATATTTTTCATCATTCCTTTGCAATTTTCCATCTAATAAAAAAAATCTTATGATAATAGGCGAGGCAACCAACAAAAGTCAAAATGTAGACACAAAAGTGTGGATTCTAAGAAGCAGTTTGTGTTTTAGAGAGCAATTTTTAGGCTTTCGCAGAGAGTTTGTCCTAAATCGAGTCCTGCATCCCTAATGGTGAGCGACAGTGAGCCACCGGGGCCCCAGCTCAGATTTTAGATATACCGAGGTGATGAATCTGTGGCAGGGTCACTCATTCACTACTCCCTACGTAACAGTTCACTCTGTCGTTAACTGAGATTTCGGACGCTTACTAATCATCATCATTTTGAGTCATTACTGACAGGTGTGGAGTCGCCTGACTGTAATTTTTGCATCCATAAAATGCAGAGCATTGCTCTGTGCAATTGTTGGTAGAAAGTAGTGCACACGATAAGGACACAACTTTCATTGCCCCAGTTTGGAAGTTTTCAGGGCAAACATGCTCAGAGAACATCGCACAGTAAATATAGTGCACTATATAGTAAATAGTGAGTGATTTCAGAACCAGCCCCTCTTCAATGTCCACTTCCTGTTATTTTATTTAACTGTTTAGTTGTATTTCCTGTAAAATTTCTTTCTGAACATGAAGGTCCAAATGCGGTGCCATAGGTTCGTCCACGCTGGAACAATTTTCTTCTTTTATTTTATTTTATTTTTTTTAATCACAGAGTAGTCAGGTTTAAAAAGATATCGAGTCTAAAACACCGCATTCTTCCTATGAGATAAAATATTTTTTTGCGGTAGGATGGGTTGCCAAAAGCCCAAAATTCCTAGAATAAATACAATGAAAAGTGAGCTTAGTGCCCTCAATGGTAGCCTCTACCCTTTTAGCCACTAGCATTATTTTGAAAGTGAAGACTTGTAGGCGCTCTGGTAGTTTTGTGCAGGTTGATTTATATAAAATCTGCTCGAAAAGGACAACAGTGTTTTTATCTGCTTTTTCAGTGAGATTTGAAGTTGGAAGATGATAGGAGACTGTGCATGCATCAGGTAAAGATCAACACAGCAAATCACATCTTATTTGTGAATTGTATGAATGTAGGAATATTTAAAAAAAAATCACTACATAATACTAATGAACAGGTGTTTTTATATACACCCACACCCACACCACACACCACCCATGTTATAATCACCTGAACGAGCTTCTCATTCTTAGAGTCCTCTGGTCCTTCAGGCAGCTGCCGCTTCATCCTGGTCTTCACCTCATCCAGGTCAGACATGATGTTGGTTATCCCGTCCTGACACTGAATCCATTTCTAAATAAACAGCAGGACGCAGACTTGAGATTTGCATTGTTTAAGCACAAAAGTCTGGGCTTCTGTAAAAACATATTCACTATATTTTTGGGAACTACACTTTGAGAATCCATCAATTACATCAAATGAAACAGGGACAAGTTCAATCAACATAGAGGTAACCTGCTCCTCAACATGCTCTTCTAAAGATTCATTTTCTTTTTTCTAGTTGAATTCGCTGTTGTATATGCAATACAGGGATAAAAAATGAATTGTGCTTCCTAGAAATGTGTTTTTGAAATCACATTAAAAGCAGAATTGTTCATGCCTGTCCTTTTAATATTCCCGCAAACATAATTCTTCAAGACTCAGATGCTAAAATAAATGCTTTGTGAAACAAATTAATTCATGTCAAAAGTTGAAAAGACCATGACCATCTAATTGGTTTCCAAATTTTTTTAAATATTATAAAATGTATTTGATACTGTATTTGATGTATTTAGTACTCTGTGCTTATCAGTGTCGGGCCTTCTAAAAAAAAGTGCATCAAAGCAAAAAGTATAGTTATAAAATCAAAAAAAAAAAACTAAATTTAAAAAGGGTACGAAACCAATAACACCAGTTTTCTGTTCCTAAAAATCTTCAGATTTCACAGCAGATCTGATTGACCGTATATGATGAGCACATTAGTCTCTTTCTGTCAGTTCTAGTTTGTGCTTGAATGCCTCCGTCTATAGGATCTCTGCCATGCTGGTCAGAGGGATTTTCCTGTCCCTGGGTAGATCCTGTTTAGTTTAAGGGGGTTAACACAACTTTCCCTGACCTTTCTGGTCACTAAAACAATCGGATGTTGTACTGTAACTAACACAGCTCATGAACCAGGGAAGACCTTCTAAAACTTATACATTTAAAGAGTTAACTGTTATCATACTATACTATATATCAGAACTGCAGTGAAGCAGTGATGGAATGAAAGGGACAGACACTGGTAACCAGCTGTGTCTGGATGTGGATCATGGATAGATCTGAGCCGCTCTTTGATCCCTCTTGGCAGGAGCTCAGTGCCAGGGCAACTCACCAGCTCCTCTGTGTGTGTTTATTGGGGTAGCATAAGGTCACGCAAAGCTTAATACTGGAGGTTTATTGGGGTCTTATTTATTTTTCTGATTACATTGTATTAAACTCTTGACCATTTTGTCAAAGAAGTGACACTAAGATTTTCTTGCCTATAGATACATTTTGTCAGATGTAGAATTAGAGTCTTGGTGTTTAATAGATGAAAATGAAAATAAATAAATATATAACTATGGCTGTTACCTGAAGAGTTTTATTAACCAGGTCTTTTCTCTTCCCCAGCAGTGAGGTGGCTCGTTTCCAGGCTTCCTCTATGGCCTGGAGCTCTGACCGCAGTCGACTCTGACACTCAGACTCTGTCATGGTTTCATACAACTGCTTGCCAGCCTCCAGTGTCTGGTCGTACACGGTAGAGTGCAGACTCAAAGCCGCGTCAACACACTAATATGGAGGAGAGGCTTGTTTTTTAAATTTGTGATTCGAAGTATTTATACATTAATAAAACATTAAACTTGTCAGACAATTGCAATTTCTGTAAAGAAAGAAGTCTTTCACCAGAGGAAAATGGTTACTCCTTGAGTGTACAGTAGGAAATGTGGTCTTGATTTTGAAAACTAACAAAACCACTAGAATGGGATACAGGCTGACCAACTAGCTCCAGTCAAAAGAAACACCACAGACATTGTGCTTCACCACAGTGTGACAGATGAAAATCTGCAGACATGCACCACGTACGTTGTAATCCTTTCACACACTGGCAGGGTCACTGGTTGGACATATTTTGTTGGTACTTACGTCCAAATTATTAAGCGTGAAGCTTGAATTTTTAGCTGGTCAGAATATACACTGCATCTACCTACAGCCATACAGTCTTGGGCATGCTTGGACTGATCAGTCAATCAGCAAGTCAGTTGTAATGGACTGGAAATAGTCTTCTCCCCTATGTTTCAAAGGTGTTTGGCTGAAACGCTCTGACGGAAAAACTGCGATTTGAGAGCCAATTCCAAACAAATGTTTCTTGCCCACCAAAACAAACCCAAGGTTAGACCTGAGGGGTTGAATTTGGATTTTTAAGACATACTGTATGGCACTTTCAGTGCTTCAGTGTTTGTGTGTATGTGTGTGTTTCTACCATTGATGTACTATTATTGTATCAGGTCTTTAGCTTCACTAAAATTTTTAGTTGACAGAAAAAACATAAAACAGCACTAGTTGTCATCTTTGCCTACTTGGTAATCATCCGCACAGCTTCGTAATTGCTGCAGAGCAGGGCCAGCAGGGGGCAGTAGAGGGTCAGCGTCCCTCAACAGCTTCCACAGACGTTTTAGGCCGTGGTGGTAGAGTCTCCATCGTCTGAGCTGTTCTTTGGCCATGGCCCTGCGCTGGCCAGCCAGAGAAACGGCACTGAACCAGCTCTCCCTCATACTGGCCACTTGTGCCATGAGCTCAGATCTGTACAAGAAGCAACACAAGAGCTTCAGCTAATGTGCTCTATTTGGAGAAAAACAATGACATTGCTGTAAACCTCTGGCAAACGTGTTGGCATCCATCCAGACGCTAAAAATATGTAATGAATCCAAGATAAAATGGGGGAAGTGTTGAAAAATAAAGTGGAGGTCAAGTTAGGTTTTGCGAAACGAAATTTAGCATAATATACTTTCTTTGCAAAAACAAAAAACAAAAAGAGAACACAAACTGGTAGAAGTAATAAAATAAAAGGAGAAAAACAAATGAGTCTGTTATAGGTCATTCACAGCCAAATACTACAACAATGCAGAATTTTAAGACTGTCTTACAGTCTTAAGTAGCAATCCCAGCAGAGGGAACAGAGGGAACTTTCCCTTGGATCCCTTAAAAATGTAAGAGCTTTCCAAGCATTCCAAAACACTGCAAAAATATGATTTAAGGAAGCATCTAGCTGTTCCAGGGTAGGAAACACCTGTACAGACTGCATTTTGTTGTGTCTCAGTGTGCATCCAATATGTGAGACTGTCAAAAGCGCAGAAGGAATGCAACTGGAAAACTTCAGATCTAGTCACTTTATTGATGACGGGGCCTGAACAAATACAAGACTACAAACTCACTTACTGTTAACTCAGATTACTGCCAGAGATTTCCTCCAGTATGGGGCCCAGACACAGCCAGAGACATTATTTTTCAGAGTTTTTAACTACTGCTGCCAGTATGATACCTGCTAGTATCGGTACAAACACCAAAAGGGAGTTGATGAGTAAAAGGTTTTATCAATTCACAAATGACATCCCATCCTACAGCTGGATATGTATGACCGCGACGCGTCACATATCCTGGCAAGATTGACATTTTTAGTCAATAGCATTACCTAAGAAGTATCTCTCTAAGTCTTAGCTCCCCTTTTTCTACTGAAATTGTCCTTTCAGACAAGTGTCATGTTTCCATGGCTGTCATTGTCTTATTGATTGGTTGCTAAAAAAAATCAAAAGGGTGAGTCTCATCTAATAGGAGCACCGTCAGAGGCACACAAACCTTGAACCTTGATGCTAAAAAAAATGGGAGAGAAGTAGGAGGAGAGCTGTTGTTTTTGGCAGAGTAACAAGAAACTATTTTATTTGTGACTATGATGGATAATAACATGGATAACATGGATAATATTAATAATAACCCTTATCCGTGAAGTCTTTTGGTTTAGTTTCCATATAGAGGCTTAGGTAATTAGTTCCTCTAGACGCAACAACAAATTATTTCTCTAGTACTACCTGTGCCATGACACAGCTGACAATAAAATGTGGCTATTCTGGAAGTCTTTCAAGCCTTTCAGTTTCTCATTCATTCATTCTGGCAAGACACCTGCTGTTTCTGTGAATTAAACTGACCAGTCAAGCTGAAGAGTGTGCTGAACTGGGCCTTTGTGAATGTGTTAACTTCATTTGTATTAACTTCATATAGTTGAAGTGAAGAACCAGGGAAAATTAGGGCTTAAAGGGTTGAAGCTCTCTCATTGCTAGCCATTATTAGTATTCACAAACTTAAAGCTCAATAAAGCCTGTTACTATGCATTTAAAATATTTTTGTACAGTATTAAACCAGGACTTAATGTCTTCCAAGACTTTTCCACAACTTACATATACCTTTTATCTCCTGTTTCTTTTTCCATGGACTTGACTGCATCACAGAGAAGACCCTGCAGAAGCTGGTGTCCAGGAGTGATTTCAGCCCAAAGACTCTGTGGGAATAAATGATAACAGCAGGAGAGAGAACAGTGTGAGAATCAGTGATCTGCCAAATGTCCTGCTATAATCCCAGGGATATATTAAACAAGCCTTTGTGCTGATGAGGTCATTAATTTGGCTTCCTCAGGCCTTACCAAATATTTCTTTGTCAACATGCTTGTCATATAGTAACACATTGGCAGTATATAGTTGAACTGTTTATCTAGAGTACAGACTCATCTGTCGATGTAGGGGAGGGAAAGGATTTATCAACAAAGAATTCATCCAGCAAGAATTTAACCCCTAGCTCTCCCATAACAAGTGAGAATAGCTGGCGAGTTAGCTTTGCTTTTAACATTTTAACAAGACACTTTAACAGGAGCGATAAGATAAAGTGTCCATTCAATTTGAGTAATTTGGACTATTTGTCTCTGCCACTTTTGGCTGCCAGGGTGCAAACACTACACCACCTGAAGTTCCTATCCCTCAGAAGTTTTTAAAAGTGGTTAAGAGGCAGAGGCTGGTTTCTGTTTGTCAGAATCAGTAATGTCTCTCGAATGGAAGAAATGCAGAGAATCTGAAAAGTGTATCGTACCTGATGGACAGTCAGCATCTCTTGGATGCAGGAGTAACTGTGAGGTTTTCTGGACACTGATTCCTCATCAAGTTTCTCCTTTATGTGTGTCAGGTTCTTAAGCTTCTCCTCAAAGGTCTGGGAACACTGACGCTCTGCCTGCAGCTCTCTGGAAAACCAAGAATACTCAGTAAACTTCTATAGCCTTCCTATAGACTACAACTTGAAGCTTCTTTCAAAAGGACTTCAATGGGCTCCAACAAATAACTATTTATTACAGTTCTGCATTTGTTGCAAAAATGTTTTGTGAACCTTTTCAAATAGCATGTGAATTTCCATTTAGTCAGTTTAGATCTTTGTCACCTGTTCACGGCAGATGTGCGAGTCATGCTTTCGATCCTCTCCCTGCTGACCGTGTGCAGTCTCTCTGCGTCCTGGTTGTTAATGGTCAAATAGCAGCTGATCTCCCTGACGTCAACCAGCGAGGGAAACAGATCAATGAGCTCCATGAGAACCTGCTCCACATCCAAGAAATGGGAAACATAAAGCACATTTTTAGTTTAAGATCCCACGGTCAAGATGTCTTGATCCTAGCGCTCTGAATTTAAATGTGATGTCCAAAAGTAATGTACAGTGAAGCTCATTCATGGGAAATGACAGGGATTCGGACCAACCTTCACAGGGTTGTCATCATTTAAACTGGCCTTTAGTTTCTGTTGTATGTTCTGTGTCTGCTTTTCAAGGGTCTGCAGACAAGTACGAAACAGTTTCTGCTCCCCCAAATCATCCTTCACACAGAGAGAAATTAACTGACTCATTAATGAAATCTGGACAGTAGCTGACAATCTTTAATCTCTGGTTAGTTAGTGTTTGAACAAACTTCAGGCAAACTGGTCTGTGAATTTAAAACCCGTTTTACTGATATTATTGTTACAAACAATTCAGGTGATATTTTGACAAATTTTCTTACCTGTAAACTTTTCTTTTTAACTGACATTGCCTGGCTCAGCAGCAGGATGTCACGTGACAGCAGTCTGGTCTCTGATTGGATTAGATTTGCGGCCAGTGGTTCTAGCCGTCCAATAAGAGGCTTGGAAGACTCCAGCACATCTCCCACACTGCTTTGCAAGTCCTTAGCAACAACCTGCAACATCTGGCGTTAAAATAAATGAGAGAAAAAACATAATCAGTTCTATTAGGTCTATTTACTGTTTTTGCTGTGAGCAGGTTTGGGTTGTAATTAACTGACTTAACTACAAAGTATTTCCTGCTTCTCATCATCTCTCAGAATGTTTTCATCAATGCACCTTAAAAAAAAAAATAAGGTTCATAACATTGCAGCTACTTTTTTGTCCGGTAAAAATGGAAATCTTGTTTTCCACAAATGGTTCTGACTCATGTATTCCAAAATACATCTTCCTGTGTACTTTTGAAGAGGGCAGAAATGGAAAAAATTAGATGAATGGGAACCCTAAAGCTTGTTTTTTTGCATGAATGTGCAAAACAGCACATAATGCAGCATCTGGACTAAACATAATTACAACAGATCAGGTGTACAAACACAGCACAGACCATTGCTGATATTTCTGCCCATGAGTGCATGCTTTCTGTTCGTTTCCAAGAATAAGAGACCAGTCACTGAAAAAAACATTCAATTAAAATGTGAATGTGATGCATAAACTCTCTGAATCAGCACCAGGAACAGGATGATTCAAGCAGGGAATTTTTCTAAGTGACCCTCAACGATGCCAGAAATTTGTTCCAATTCAGCTGCTTAAGATACATCAAATTCTTAGATGTTTATGAGCCCTAAATAAACAAGTCAGTGATGATCACAACAACAAATTTTGCCAAAAATCTTCATATCACTGGTGGAATATGTCCTTACTTTTTCATGCATCAGCTTTTTTGTATCTTACATATCTTCACAACAAAAAAAACAAACAAACAAAAAACTAAATGTTTGCATACATGTGTTATTATTCATGTAAAAAAATATTATACTGTATATACATCATATTTTAAACTCACATGTTGAAATTGTTACTTGCCTCGAATATATAGCAAGAATGTAGCATTACATCCGGACACTTTCTGCTATCATCTACCTTATTTTAGCAATCACTGGATTTTGCTGTACACACTTACTCTAGGACTGCATATTCAGACTCTGCTAAAAGCCCCCTGAACTCACCTCCACTGAGTGAACCATGGCTTGTGTGTCCTGTTCGGGTGAAAGTGAAGAACCCAACAGTTCCTCCCACTGAAGCCACAGGTGTCGCAGGTGAAGGGAACAGCTATCAGAGAGACGCTTATACTCCTGCCAGAGGGAAAGTGTCTCCCCAGTCTTCACATGCTCGTCCTTTAGCTGCTGCACCGTGTCCTTCCACCTGACACAGCCGCAGTACAATAGCACACTGTAACTCTATGAGGCTACATTTGTCTGGTGAAGTTGTATCACAATATTTTATTGACATTGAAAGTGTTTGCAATCTTTATACATGTTAGGAAAATACATACTTCTGATGGATTTTAAAATGATATATTTAGATTAAAAGTAGGAGAATTTAAATCACCAAATTTGGAGATACATGATTTTCACTGGATAGCGATGATATGTGGAAGTTTGAATATGATCCACTGATATTGTTCATTTTGTAATTTATGCTACTGACCGTTTTCGCTCTACCTCCATTTGGACACCAAGTGCCTGTGCTGCTCCAAAATGAAGAGTCTTCATGAGACTCTGGAATGATTTTTCCACAGCTGCCCAAAGCTCCTCTCCTTTTCCAGCCTTCTCCTGGAAATGCTGTGCAAAGAAAAACACCTCTCTTTCATGTTCCGTCTTTGGGAGGTGCATTTACTTCCCTAACATCTAAGTTTAGGGACTGAAAAGAACTGAGAGCTTGACGTCCACGTACGCCAACACCTCTACTGAATCTGTCACAACTAGCTGGAAGGGCTTTTAACTTCACACAGTTACAGCTGGCTGTTTCAGGGTGACAAAAAAAAACAAACTACCTTTTGCTTTTTTTTTTTAAGCTTAATAGCTGTCAAGCCTTTTAGATTTTGGATCAACTTGCTTAAGGGGTTGAAGAAGCAACTTTTACTTGGATTAATGTGATGATCATTATGATCAAATTCAATATAGGAATATTTTCTTCTTATAAGTGTAAAGCCTTTATGAACGCATGTGTACAAGATATAATGGTCAGTGCTTTTGCTCACCTGGAGGAGCTCCATGTATCCTTCTGCCTGCTTCAGTGAGAACAGAGGAGCTTGCTGATGCTGCAGAGCACAGCGCACCCTACTGGTGTTGAGAGTAACCTCCCTCAGATCTCTGTCAAAACAACTCCACTCCGCAACAGTCTGTTGTAGAGCTGGTCTCAGAGCTTCCATCTGCAAAATACCAGAGAGAGAAACCGGATGAGGATTTGCAATGCAGTTTTCATAACAGTTGGGGGAGCATTTATTCAATATTTTTGAGGTATAGGTTTCGTATTTACGGGAATAAAGCACTCCCCTGTTGGTTTGTTTTAACATAAAGACATAAGAGTATGTGACCTTGGTAGATTGTTGACTAGCATGATATTTCAGACTAACGATTAAGAATGAGAATACCGAACAGTGCACTAACTGTTACGTAACTTTTATTATCAGAAGTAAATGACTGCTCTTTAGTGAGACGTTATCAGTGGATTGTACATGGAATGGAGGAGCCATACATTTTTACAAACAATATATTAATTATTTGTTGGCGCAATTAAGGTATTTTTTTTTTTCCTTCAGGTGAGGTGTCTCATCACCGGTTTTACAGCTTGTAGTAACTCATGGTAACAAGCAGTGCTTTACTTCACTGTTATTTTCGGGAGCTAATTTTTCCCTGTTTCTGATGGCACTAGCAGCCCTATTTTTACCTGTTGACTAAGGTCCTCACAGGCTTGACTAACGCTCTCTGCCTGGTTCGAGAAAGCTATATCAAAAGGATGCTCCTCTTCTTTTTCAACATGTAATTGTGTGACTTTCAACTCCTTCAAAGCTGCAGCCACCTCCTTCACTCTGCCTACAACAGCCTGGAAGAAAAAAAAAAAAAAATAGAGTAGGCTCAGATCTGAGGACAGCAGCAGCACATACATAACAAACATACACCTGTTTGCTTCCTGTTTCTGTACCTCCCACTCTAGCAGAGCCTTACGAGCCAGAGTTTGACTGGTGGGTCGTTCCCACTGATCCAGCTGCTTTTTCTGCTGCTCTATCCAAACACGAAGGTGCCGTAACCGCCTCTCTCTGACTGCCAGAGTGTGATGCATCTGTTCAGCTCCACGAATCTGAGTGGGCAAAGACAAACAGTGGCTCATTGGCTCATGCGTAGAAAAACACGATCAGAAGTGGAAAGTTACATTTCTGTTTAGTCTGTTTGGAGAATTAAACAAGATGTTGTCACTGGCATAAACGGAATTATGTTTATGGTTTGGCTTATTGGTTCAAGTAACAATAAAAACCATCAGCAAACATTTTTGCTGATACAACGTATTTGAGCATTTAATGACAATACATCAACAGAAAAAGACGTACATGGAACCAAGTCTTGGACTTGGTTGCATGAAAATACTTCCACGTTCAGATCTGAGCCACCCAACTGTACTACTTTTCCGTTAGATCAGCTCGCTAAAAGTAGTAGTGTTATATTGCATATTGGTAGCTGAGATACTGACCTGGCTCTCCAGCTCCCTCCGGAGGTGGAGCCACCGGAGTCTAAGGGCGCCAAGTGTCTCTGAAAACGTTGAACGTTCAGACCGGAGAGCCTGGACGTCTGCTCCCATCACCTGAGGCCCAGACTGGCACAGGAAATCAAGGAGGAGCTGCCCACTGACAATACCTGCCTTTAACTCCTGAAAAAGAATATTAAATATAAAGATCTCATTTATGTAAAAGCACCGTTTCAAGATGGCAACAGTCAAAAGTGACATGTGCTACTTTGCTTTTAAATTTTTCATGCTTTTAAATTTGTATTTGTCATTCACCTCTGGTACTGGTTTATCTGATGCGCTATGGAATTTGTTTTAATTACCTTCATCTTAGACATTTTTCCTTTGTGACTGGCTCATTTCCGACAATCCCAAATTTTTTCACCAGTAAAAAAAACATCATTCATTCATCATTGCCCAAGTAATTGTATGGACATAAACACTGTTTAATTCTACAAGTCAGTCCCAATAAAGAAAGATTTTTAGGTTGTTTATAGGAAAAATTCAAGTTTTCGTTTATGTTTAATTGTACAGAATACACCTTGCAGATGTGTCTTGCTTTTGTTTCCACACATAATGTAGTGTGTAGGACACAATGTAACTCTGTGAATATTAGCTTAACACATTTCATGACTCAACCAAACAAAAGAGAAGGGCAGTGGATGCTGTAATAGAGGAGAACCTCCCAAGTGATGAAATAACCACTGAAACAGAGCCTCTGATTAAAGAAAAAGATGCACAAAAAAAAAAAAAAAAAACAGTGAATATTGGGGATATAAGTACCTGGTAGTGCTGCAGGATTTCAGTGATCTGAGCAGCATCTTTGGCCTTGAGAACTTTTTCTTTCTCATGGCTCAGCGAAGCCTCCAGCTTCTTCAGCCAGTCCTCCAGGTCAGACAGCAGCTCCACCGGTGGCCATCCATCCAGCAGCCGCTAACAGACACAATACAACAGAGAAGACAAGGAGTTACTTGTACCTTTCATTTCTAACTTTACTGTATTTAAAATAAATGTATTTCACTTATCCAGCTGGGTAGTTACACAGTGAACATCAGTCCTGTCATAATCAGACTTTTTGTGCCTGTCCAAATGATTAAATCTTCCTTTGGTAGATAACATCTTTTTCATCCTCTCCTGAGGTGACTGCCAAAGTGTAAGTCATCAGAATGAACCCTCTGTCAAACCTGGCAAAACTAGTTAAATTATTATAAAAGTGGAATATCTGGTTCCATTCACTGGTGATAAATCGTGAAGAAAAAAGAGTCCTCCTTCTTCTCCTTTGTAAGTCCTCCCTATCCTCAATCACCCCAAAACTGATTTCAACAGGATTGTAATGAGGTTTGCACTCCCTTTACCGCAAGGGATTTCAAAATGCCTAATTATTTTTGAAAACTAACAGCACTTCAATGGTATTTGGACCATTGCATTTTAATCCATTCGAGAAGTGGAAAGTAAGAGTTTATGGGGCATGTGGTTGAAATTTGGAAAAAAAACGCCACTAGTATGTGATGCAGGCTTGAGATGATCATGACCACTGCATCATTTATTTAAGGTAACTATACCAAAATATAAGTATTTATCTTACAGTTACAGTGCAGCTACAGGATATGTAAAACTCTGAGAGAAGTCTTTGTAAACACCTCACCTCTTGTAGCTGGTCTTGTATCTTGGACAGATCAGAGGTGTGTTGGCTCCAGTTGACCTCCAGCTGGGCGATCTGAGCTCTCAGGCCGCGACAATCAGCTTCCCTCAGGTGGAGCAGCTGAGCGGCTTCCTTGGAAACAGATGCCCTATGCACCGACATGGCTTCCACCTCCATGGAGAAGTCCTTGGGGACAGAGTCATGGTTGGAGGTTAACCAATGTCAGGACGCAGTTCAGTACCGTCCAACAGATGCGTTATGAACGGCTGAGTGAGTTTTAATTTCAGTGTCAACCTGTGTAGGTCTTTGGTTAAAACCAGCAGCCAGTACGGGTCGGTTCGTCAGTCCATCACAAAGTGTGTTTAGTACTGGGGCATTACTTTATTTCAATTTTCCGTCAGTGACGTATGAGTTTGTGTAGGTGGTGAGCTTTCATTGGTCATTGTTCCCATCACAGCTAAAGCTAATTACAGGTACAAAGGCTATTGGCTGTATATTGTGTGCTAAGTCTGTAGTCGAGCAGATTTTTGTTTTCATGATAATGTTATGGAATATCATCGTACATATATAATGCTGATCTGGACTGCATAGCAAATACTGCTGAAGAAGTTATGGGTTAGTTTGTACATCTTATGCCTGTTCTGACCACACATAATAGCAATAGCTTTATATCATAGTTGTCAAAAACAAGTAAAGTGTATTAAGAAGACATAAAACTGAAAAATACAAGTTCAAAGACAAATAAAAATAATTTAAAAGGATTTAAACTAATACAGTCACAAATGAAAATAATGACAGCATAACAGCATTAAAACAAAAACAATTCTCTTGAATGCAAATAAGCTTAAAAAAGAAGAAAAATTGGGAAATGACGCTGAGGATTCAAAGCACCAGACTCCCTTTTTTGTTTGGGATGTTATTTTTTCAGGTTAAAAGGCCTTTGCTGACAATAGCCTCTCTGTTTTAGTAGTATGGAAAGGTGATGAGTACATAAAAGAACCTTACCAGTAGCTTGATTAGATTTTTGTGAACACAATCTTGGTTCAGGTCTGAGGGGTCTCCCAGGTCAGACAAAGTCTTCAGTTGTTTGTTGGCATCAACCAGCCATTTACTGACCGAGGCAAAGTCTGTCTGGAATCTGTGGGGAAGATGAGGGAAGATAGCTCATCAAGTGGAGCAGAACATGTAGGCTCCTTTATACAGACAGTGAAGTAACCACTGAGGTTTGGATCCAATACTAATAAACAAGACTGCCGATTTGCGGCATGTGTTTTTATTTGCTCTCTCGTAGCTGTATCCCACATGTCTATTATTTTAGGTGGCACAAAGTCTGTGTGTTTCACTAAAATTTACTGACTAAATCCTGTGCAATATTTCTATGGACATTAAAACCTTAGTCTTAGTCTTAGTCCTGCACATCCAAGTTCTTTTCAATAGCCTTTAATATCTTTGGCCTTGGAGTGAAGAAACACTTTGGCATGATATTTTTATTTTGTATCCATCCACAAAATCGTTGATGCGGTTGTTCCAGACAACAACATTTGTCAGACCTTTCAGGCAATAAATAAACCCATCTGGCTTCCACTCGAAGATAATAAAGTAATCTAGAGCACCATAATTTGTTTTTATGTTTTAACAGAAGTTATACATTGGTATTTTTGAGCCTGTCACACCTGGCCCGGAGGTCCTGGATATCTCTGCAACGTTGAATCTCTTGCTCTGTCCGCCTGAAGGCACTCCTCCATCCCAGCTCAAGAGCACCTCCTGCCTGGCTGACTGAGGCAGCAAACACTGGATCTGTCTGCAGCACCTTGCACTGATCCAGGAGCAGTCCTAAAGCAGCTCTGCTCTCATCTAACCGGACCGATGCTTGCTGAGTGACAAGGGGAATTAGTACTTATGTTAAGCTTACATTACACTCAGTGAGATTCTCTTCATAGGCCACTTCCACACTAACATTTGAAGAGACAGCATGGAGCAAATGTGATGTACTGTAGAGAAGAGGAGACGTTAAAGAGCATGAGTGTGAGAAATATAAAATGGCGTTCAAAAATGGCAGAGAATGACAGAACGGTATAAAATGAAAAGACGACTCAGAATAGCAGCAAAGTAATAAAGAACATGAGGGGAAAAAGAGGGCAATTAATACAGACAAAAACAAACCAACCATATTATCACCCTGCCTCAATATCACTGATTTGTGCCAATTCACTCATCCATTGCTATGGCAACAGCTCTCTTCATCTCTTGATCAAATCTTCAAAACCAGATCATCGTAGCTGAGGCAGATCAAATTCTAAACAAAAGACTCAATAGCAACATGTTGAGTTTTGAAAATGTGTGACTGTTGCTTTTTCTCTGCAGGCATGATCTCTGGGGGCTATTGAGAGGCATGTAGGGAAATTAAGTAAATTAGCTACAGAATTATGGGCAGAATAAGCAGATTGATGTATTAATCAAAAAAGCAGTTTACAGCACTTCACAAAATGGTTTTCTCAATTTCTGTACATTTGCAAAACTGAATTACTGCAGGTTGATGAACAAAAAAAACGCCAACCTGAGAGATAAAGAATGTCTACTGGAATAAAAAGAAACTACATAAACGAGGGTAGGTGAGAAGAGCCGGTAAGTAAAAGTCTGATGAAAAAATAGCAGGCACCGTGTTTGTGTGCAGTGTGATCAGGTTTACCTGGCAGGCATCTAGTCTTCGCTGTACTACAAACTCCTCTTCATGGTCTCCCTCTGGTCCCCCACTGCTGATGAGGGCTTCAAACTC
Source organism: Xiphias gladius (assembly GCF_016859285.1). NCBI lineage: Eukaryota > Metazoa > Chordata > Actinopteri > Istiophoriformes > Xiphiidae > Xiphias > Xiphias gladius. The sequence goes on along the minus strand of NC_053403.1, from coordinate 6,323,657 downwards.
ATCCAGCACCCCACCCAGTTGACCACAATTATCCTCCCAAAGGGTCCACTCCTACAGCAGATCCAAACAGAAACCCGCACATCTATTTTAAGATTTGATTTGTGAGAACATACACCCCAACACAGATAATCTCTCCAGTATTCCTCGAGAAAGTTCTCATTTGTGTTAATACGAATTCTTATGGCCTTCAGCAAATGTGCACAACATACCTGCAGCCTCCTTTGAAAAGCCACTTCCTGTTCCAGAGCCTGTTGCTGCAAAGCTTTGGCCCTGACTTCCAGCTGTAACCGCTCATCCTCTTGACAACTGAGTTCTTCTGGCTCACGTTGGAATAGATGCTGCACAAAAGCCAACTGAGACCCGAGGACCTGTAGGAGCTTCTGGATCACAAAGAGACCAGATTTATGACAGAAGTGAAGTGAAATGATGCAAAGTAGGCCTGATAAATATAGCAACAAGAATGGAGAGAGAACTGAAGAAGAGGGTGAGATTAAGTTCTAAATATCTCCATGTTAAGTCTAATCATTAGTTGTTCAAAGTCTCTTTGAAAACCATCAAGAGGCTTCTACACTCTCTTGGGAAAGTAACTTAAATCTGGGCTTTGCCTGCCTGCTGAAAAACTTGTTGAAAAGCACGGTGAGATACCTTGTGTCTGCAAGCAGCGGCTTGAAGTTGACTGCGGTTGTGAACCTGGCTCCCCTGCCCGTCTTTTATGCATTCTTCACCCAGTTCCAGGAGGTGAGTTATCCCCTGAAGCAAGGACTGAGATGCTCGGTGTAGCTTGGCTTTTTCCCCCGGACTCTCCCTCAGATGTCTGCCCAGGACACACTGCTGAGAGATACAGGAGGAGCACAGAGTGTAAGGAAAATACCATTAACTTCAAAAAAACAGATCCTGTATCTTGTTTCCAGTCCAACTACAATGGAGTTGAATGGAGTAGCAGATTTTTTCTAAACCATATATTGATATTAGTCTGTAATTTGAACTTAAGTAAATTTCTTGTGTTTTTTTCTCTGAGGATGTAGACAGCCATATTTTAGTGGTTATTATTTAGTGTTTTTTTTTTAATTATTTTTTTCTAAGGAAAACTGAAACGTTGCTAGCTAATTACGGCACCCACATCAGATCAGTAAGTTATTCAGCACCAGAATGTTGTTGCCAAATTCATCATTCTGCATGTGTCATTAAAATCTAAAATCGTAGCGCAGCAGTAATGGCCTGTAATGCTTTTATAATTAAAGCATTACAATTAGGCCATTTCTTGTAAAGGCAGTAGTGTTTTTATAAGAGTCCTTTAGACACATATTAGCCAAACCTTTGATACCTGTACACATAAACATACTGGTATCTAAACATGCATAAACACACACTTATAAAAAGCTGTGAAGCAGTGGTTACCTCCAAACTAGGTGCATCCTTTAGACTTGGGAAGATCTCACTCTGTCCCAGTTCAAACTCGTCCAAAATGCACAGCTGGCTGAAGAACTCCTATGTGAGTAAAAGTAATCTGCATTGGTTCAGACCAGTGAAGGAGAAAGTATTCATATCCCTTAAGTAAAAGTAGCAATGCCACAATGTAAACATACCCCATTACAAGTTCTAGACTTGAATGCAAGTTTTAAAAGTATTAGAGCCAAAATGTAGTTTTACGTATCAAAAGTATTAGTAGTCAATGTGCAGCAGAAATGCTCCTCTTTCACAATATTATTTATTATTGGATTATTATTACCGATGCATTAATATGAAAGCAGCATTTTTAATGTCGTAGCTGGTTGAGAGAGACCTAATTCTAATGAATTTATATACTATTAGATAGCTTAATCTATATCTAATTATATTTATATTTATAAATCGTATTATAAAGTGGCACTAAATGGAAATACAGCGTACAAGTACCTCAAATTTATACCTGTATGGTAGTACTTAAATAAATGTAGTTTAGTTACATTTGGGATTTGTATACTTACGATTTGATATTTTACTGATACATGGTTTCAGCACATCAGCAGACATGTGCAACCTTGCTATCTGACAGAATCACTCGTTTCTGACCCACACAGTAGAATTTATATGGTTAATGGAAATGATCAGGTGAAGCTGTGAGAACTGACAATGCGCTTCTGGAATTCATCATACTCAATTTCAAACCTGATGTTGGTTTTTGAGGCCCAGATGTTCAGCGAGCTGCTTGCTGGATGAGGTTAAGACCAGCTGGACTGTACAAAGACAATCCTGAAGACAGGTCAAACAGCGGTAAGCGTCGGGTTCCTCTTTCAAAAGTGCAGGCCTCGTCTCGGATTCCACTTTATTCAGCAGCTCAGCCAGAGTCGCCATCTCAGTAGATACACACTACGTGGTAATTTAGACAGAAGTTCAAAAACAGGAGAGTCCTTTTAGAATAAATAGGAGGTCTAAATCCAAAGACAAGGTATAAAGAAATCGAAAAAATTACACTATTCTTGACTGGACAAAGAACTGAGATGTGGAAAAATTCCAATCCTTTCCTATCAGTCGACCTGCATGTGTGTTTTTTTTTTAATACAGGAGATATAGTTATACAATATATATGTGCTTGAGCAGTATTACGGTCAGTCACCTCCTGCTGCAGCAGCCTCAGCTGGGGGTCATCTTCACCAGCGCTACCAGGAGTCAACAGAAAGTCAGTGCAAGTGTCCAGACAGAGGAAGACCTTCCGTACAGCCTCGTACAACTCCTCTCTCACACCTGGATGAGAACCGTCTGCAGACTTCACCTGGAAAACATCAAATACATGATCATCACTTTGACTCAATGCAGGATTTTCCATGGTAAAAGAAACCTTTTTCTCCGCGACTGATTTTAGAACATCTTGGATCTTGCCTCACTTAAATTGGCAACAACGCTGACAGAGGAGCGGTGTGCCATTGCTGCATATTGCTACATGTGTAATGCTAGTTTTTGACTTCAGTAATCATACATATGATTCAATAATTCTGATCCCCTGGGTATGGTTTCTACACTTTGGTCCGTATACCTTTACATGTCAGGACTAAACTGTAACAGCATTTGTTCAAAATTAAGCCCCCTTCATTAGCTCGTTAAACCACAGAGATCCATGTTATTTGATCACTTGCGGGACAATTTATCAGAGTCAGCGATCTCTGTGTCTACTCTAAGTCCTTTTAACTAGGAACACAAATGTGCTGAGATTTCACTTCTGTTTTTATTGCACATACTATCTGTCTTAGCATGGTGATTGACTCATGTGCCCGCTGGAGAACAGCCGAAGCAGATCTGGTTGATATCAGCTCCTTTTCTGGAACCTAAACAAAACCAGATAATTGTAATTTAAGTTTCACAGTGGGTGGAAGAAAGAAACACACACACACAAAACAGAAATCAGAAAAAGTCTTATTATTTTTCTGTATTTTCCTACCTTTTCTTGGGTCCCTCCGGCCTCTAAGCTAATCAAGGTTTGATGCTCCTCCTCAACTTTTTTCAAAGTGGTCAGTTTTTGAGAGATCGTGGTATAAAGATGGCTCCACCTTTGCTGCTCCATCTCATCTCCTTCAGGTCCTGCCAAGCTAGGGACCACAGGGAACACACAATATGCCTGAATCTATGGTATGCTATGTGTATGTGAATTGTAAACCTCTTTGACATCAGTTCCTGTGACTGGTCCCTTGTGTTTTACCTGACAAATAATTTAGACGACTCCCGGGCTTGTTGGGATTCTTCCAAACTATTACGGCTGGTCCTAACTTCACTCTGCTCCTTCAAACCATTAAGAGTGTCCTGGACATTGAAGAGAAGGCAGGGAAAAAGTGGTTTCTTGCTGTTTCTATTGTGTTTTATTTGAATGTCACTTCAGAAAGATCACCTTAGATATAACTGAAGTTCAAGGTTTTAAATCAGTGTTAATTATGACACTAAACGTGTAAAGAATCAAACTTTATAATTCTCTTCATTTTAGAATTGGATGCAACTGACTGGTTAATATTATGCTTTTTTTTTTTAAAAAGTTAAACATTTGTAAGAAAAGTTTGAAAACTATTTTAAAAAGGGAGTCTTTTCTCTCTCAGGGACGTACCACATCTTCATTGGGAGCTGTGGACAAAGACAGATCTTCGTCTCTCTCCTCTATGAACTCAACTGATTCTCTAGTGGCCGTGAATGGAGTTTTAGGTCTTTCAGGAATCAGTTTTGTGTCTTCAATTGCAGCTGCTGCCTGAGGCGAGTCTATATGAGGGTCAGTGTCAAAGGTTTCATGTTTTGGTGATTCGTGTTGATCCAGTGTAGCAGCCGCAGTAAACTGGTCTTCAGCTGCTGGAATGGCTGCGGTGATTAGCGGCTCAGCCGTCAGAGTGTTGGGACAAGACAAATCGCCAACATCAGCTTTAGAATCCATTGTTACTAATCCAGTGTCAACATTTGTAGATCCAAAGTCATCGGTATCACACACAGGCTTCACAGACAAAAGCCCAGATTCAGCACCTTTTGAGCTCGTCTCCATTTCAGAAGAAAACTGATGAGCCAAACTCTCCAGGTCCTGAAAGACAAAAGAAATGACTATGATTAGTTAGTACATGTGTCCTCTAACTACACTGATATGAAAAACAGTGCGAAAAAAAGAAAATGATTGAAGGCTACGTTTCAGAAAGAAATGTGCTCCATTTTCAAAGTGTTCATTAAACAAATACCATCTCCAAAATTAAAACCTTATTTACCTTAACTTTTGACAGCGGCGTTATTTCAGCAATATCCTCACTTTTCACATCCGAAACATTGAGCGTCTCCTCTGGGTCCTAATATATGAGCCGTATAAATACATAAATGTAAAAGAAATCCATGCACACATACCACACACAGACACACATACATATACATACATACATACATACATATATATATATATTTATTTTTTTTAATGAAAGGAAAGGTTCCCGAGGAGCAACACATTTCAAGCAGCTGCACCTGACAGTGCCAGAGTGGATTTATCAGTAAACAGGACAGCCTGCCTCACACAGCTTCATATTAACATGCAAAATCTGCCCCAAAGCCTCCAAACTGCAGGAAAAAGAAGCAATATTACAGCTGAAATCTATTAAATCAATCAAAACATTAATAAAGGAGGAAAAATAGGGGAGGAAGGTCCCCCAAGCAATCTTGAATTCCATTCCAAAACACATAGAATTAGTATGTGTATTTTTGAAATTCCTTGCCAAGTCTAAAATGTATCTGTTCATGAGGATCTGGATTGTTTAAATTTTCATTTTTAACACAAAGAAGCTTTTAACGACAGCAATTTTGACACTGCTGAAAGTGACATTTTAGAATGGAACCCAAAGAAAGAGGTACCAAGAAACATGCCTTCCTAAGCTGTAATTATTTTTCAGATTTACCTCTGGAACACTGCATGTTAGTGTGTCAGAGGACGACGAGTGACAACTCTTGTCATCCTCATCCTCCTCTTCCTCTGAATTAGACACTTCAAAAGCCTCCTGCTTTTAGTGATAAGGGTGAATGATATGATCAAAATGGTGAGTTACATGAAAATGGAACAATTAAAGTGGCTTTCTGATGAATACTTGTTCCTCAGTTTTCTTAAATATAACTTTTCCTTTTCCTAATGTAATGTTCAAGGAATATTGGTGAAGTATGCATACCACCATGACTCCATAAACAGTCACCCACTCATTTTTGCTAGATTTACCATGGCTTCAAAGCATGTGGAACCTGAAAAATGAGACTTAAAGCACTTTTCACTAAGTAATTTGTCTGCTTAAATTATAGCAAGAAAAAGGCTTTAACATTGCTGGTGACTGATGGATTCACCAGGAACGCAGGAATACATGTTAATTTAGTGAACGTGTACAGTACTTGCTTAAAAGGACTGTTCATTTTCTGGGGAAGATTACTTATCTTCTTACCCAGGGAACAACATTTTGTTTAATTTTCATGTACAGTCTTAAAGGAATCGAAGTGTGATCCCACATGCATCCAAAATATGTGCTCACTGAGCTAAATTGGGCCTAGATGATTGTTAAAAATCACTCTGAACTGCATGCAAAACATCATATTGGAAGTTTGTCAGTCATTGGGTACGTACAGTAGGACATTAATAAGAATAATAATAATCCCCCAAAAAACAAACTATAGGATTCGTGGATTTTGCTTGAGCCTGCCTCACAGCCCAGTAGAATGAACGTGGCATTTTTAGGGCGATGTTTTTTTGAGACAGACCTGTACCAGGCAGGTTCAACCAATTCCAGGTAGCACAGGGAATAAACGATATTCACCAAGCCTGACATCCTTGAGACATGAAATTACTACATATTCCTTTATCAAAACACACCTTTTAAAACTCGGTGTCCAGTGGGAATCCTGGACTTGGTGACTTACCACAACAGTTTAATTAAAAAGTGCTGGACTATTTCACACTGACGGAATAAAGATGCAAGTTTTATTAAATAAGCTGTTTTTAACTGGTTTAATTCAAACATGATGCCAAGTTAAAATCAAACATCACAATATTGGTTTTGTTTTAGCTGGTGTTTGATGATGAATTCTACTTCATTATGATTGTGATTTTTATTACCTGGACTAAGTGTCTTTGTGGAGATGCGTCTAGCTGCTGTATCTCTTCGGGAATACTGGAGACTGCGGTGATGCCAAGATCCTTACCGGTTTCTTCTTCCTTCCTAATCTTGTTCTATGTTAGTCAAAGAGACAAGACAAAGAGAGAGAACGTGGCAAGTGACAAAAGTTGATGAAAAACTTTCAAGGTTGTACTGTTGTTTGTCACTGTGGTTGTTTGCGCCACTGTGCTGTGAGGAACAAAGCTGAGGGTTGAGAAGATCATTACACAGGTTCTGATTACATAGATAAAGAACCAGCTTGAGTGCTGTTTGTTTTTGCCAGCAAAATAACAACAGTCATTGTAAGCATTCATGAGACACCTTCTGCCTAACCCCCAGGTCTTCTACAGTAACAGAACAAAATCATGGTTTTTTTCTATGAGCAGGGACGTTCAGACGTGATGGTGTACCTCCAGCAGTGAGACTTGTTGCTGGGTGAGCTGTTCCAGCTCCTGGAGCGGCTGCAGGAGCAGCCTGGCTCGGGAGAAGACCAGCAGGCTCTCCTCTGCTCCCTGTGGGAGGCGAAGCTCTCCTTTGCATCTCTCCATCTCCCCTAGTGTCCTCCACATTGAATGCACATTGGCCAGGATCACCTTCAGGTGAAAAAATAACCAAAAACAACATGTGTGTAAACTAAACCTCTGTACAAACAACGAATGCTTGATGGACAGTTGGCTGACAGTGACTAAAGCTCCACAAAACGTTCTACATCCTTCTTGGTGTACCTCTTTAAAAAAAAAAGTTACAAATTCAAATAAAATAAAGTCACTTTAATACTTTTACAGCTTTGTTTATTCCAAACACATTGATTCGAAAGAAACGAAGACTTTTCCTTCCCTCTGCAGTAAATCACAACTGTGTAACTGGAATTGAGATTGGTTAGGTATTTTATTTTCAGTATTTTATTTTCAGCTGTCATGTTTTCATTTTATTTAGGGAAACTGTCAAAGCAGGGGCTTCATTTGGACATTTTAGTAGATGTAGAGAAAGAAGTTGTGTGGTGTCTGAGGAAGAAAATGCTACGTTTTTTTCCATTAATCAGCCAAAACAAAGAAGAATAAAATTAAGTTTTCCAAGTTTCCAACTTAAATAACATTGAGCTCTTGCATTCCTTACCTCTTCATCTTAAGTGCTAAATATTTTTAATATTATACTGCACTACTATTTGCATGAAATGGATATATAAGAATAGTAATTGCATAGTTTCACCTGTCGGTTGTGAAGATGTTCCGTTAGAGTTATGTTGGAGTTTTCCAAGGAGGATAAGATTGTTCTGATCTTCGGAACATTCTTCTCCAAAGTCTTCAGCTCAGCTTCCGTATCCTCAACCAACTGAAAAGGAGATTGCCAGCAACTTCTTGAGAGATCTGACTTGTATCTTTCTAACTAAATGGTTTGATATGCTGTATAAAAGTGCCCATGTCTCTTGATTTTACTTTTTGTAAAAATATATTCAAATAGCTGCCTGGGAGCTATGCTGTGTAGCAACAATGTCCCTGATTCAGTTCTGGTTGAGGACTTTTACTGCACATCATGTCTCTGCCATTGTTTCCTCTCACTTTCTACTGTGTATAGATGTACATTATATGGCTGTTATATCACTCCTAAATCTCAAAATGCCAATCTGCCCAAATAGGTATCAGTTGTTCGTACCACAACAGCCTGCAGCAGTTGCTCCAGTGGCTCTAATATCTTGCGTTGCATTTTGTGGACTTCTTGGTCATACTGGTCCAGCCTCTCCTCCTGCGTGCTGATGTCACACACAGCAGAGATCTCAGCCAGCACTGCTCTGAAGTCCTGCAGGGTGTCCCTGATCCTCTCAGAGTCGTCCAGGACCAGCTGTAGTACAGGATTTATGATTAAAATCATTATTAACATGACATATGTGAAAATGCCTATGGATGCTGTGGTCAGTATTGAATCATGTCTATTAAGGTGTCTAATAAGGCCTGGCATGAGTAGTAGGAAACAGTGACAAGACACAATAAAGAAGTACTATACTATCATGTGGCTGTTAAACACCTGCATAGATGCAATTAATTCAAAAATAAATATATAAATAAAAAATGCATCATGTAAGCAGGGTGTGTATAGCATCTGTATTCATGCCACAATGATGGAAGTATCACTGTAATATAGGTATGTGAAAATGTATCAGACAAATTTATAATATCAAAAGCATATTCTATTCAAATAAAAGCATAATAAAAAAACCCTAATATTTAAGATAAAATACATGAGAAATATGAGAATATAGAGAGAAATAAAACGTAAATCTCACATAAAAGGATGTGATATCAGATATATAGAAGTTTGCTTTTTACATGGTGTCACTGACCTGCAGGGAGTTTGCATGATTCTGGAGGTCTTTGGCTGTTGCGAATGAGCAAGGAGTGCTCAACCATGACTGGGCCTCATTTAACCAGCAGGTGGCGCTGTACAAAATGTTTTGAAACTCCTCCAGACAGGCGGGGATCTGACAAAGGAGTACAGAAAATATAAGGAAGCAGAATGGTTGTTTTATTTGACTGATTTTCAGATTTTTAGAGGACACTTTCCTCACTGATGTGTCTGTGATGTCGTGCATTTTTAATTAAGTTAAAGCCTGGTTTCTGTTTAATGGTGTGTGAGACCTCATATCACTGCATTCAATAAAATACAATACGGTGTAAATATCCCCCAACATACTATGTCTGACCTTGCTGAGGAAGGAGGTGCGGTGCTCGGCCATCTGCGATGCGTTTTGGTAGAGCTGCAGTGGTTGTGTGAGTTGGTCCATCAGGTGGTGGGCTTGATCTGGCTGCCCCTCTGCAAGATCATGCACCTGGTTCTCCAGAAGCATCAAGCGGCTGTGCCATGCATCCAGCTCATCCCAAGCACACTGGAGAACAGAGGATACAGTATGTAGGGCTCTGAGATGATTAATGTTATCCTTGCAGCCTTGTGGCTTGACGGTAGTTTGCATTTCTAAGCGGCCATTCAGCCATCTTGGGATAAGTGAGTAGACATTGATTTCTGTGTTATTTTTTTTACTGCAAATTCACCAGTTCAGCACTGATTATTTGTGATTTTGTATCTGTATGTCAACATTTTAGCTCTGTTGACAGACTGCAGTTTCTACTCAGCTTAAGATTAACATCATATTTTAATTGAAACTCAGTTAAATTTTAATCAAAAGTGAAACTCCTAAGTAAAAAAAATCTTTTATTATTAATTTTTAAAGTCTGGTTCAAGAAAAAGATAAATTCATATAATTTTTGAAAAATTATAAGATTATTATATATCATAAAATTTTATTATGTATGTATTATGTGATTAATGTGACAAGTAATCACTCACACCCAAATTTGCAAACTTTTACCTTCATATGCATAATAACAGCATAGATTCTGTACAAACCTTGAGCACATTTTGAGCTTCGCTGATTGATGGACTTTTCTGCTCCAGTAACGCTTTCACTCTCTCGAGGCCAGAACCCAGCTCCACCACTCGACTAGCCAGCTTCCGAACCGGGTTGGTCCCCACCATGAGCTGTAAAACAGACCACACACAATCACAAAAAATGAGATCTTTTTATACATGCCATTGAGGAAGGATTCAGTGCTGTTTCCTGTTACCTCCTCTTCTGCTCTCTGTAGGGACAACTGAACTTCTTGCAACCGTTTGCTGATATCAACAGGAATCTCTGCACATCGGCTCTGCACACCATCCATGATACAATTTAGTTTCACCCTCTGGGAGGACAAATCCTTTCTGAGCTCCTGTCATGGTGGAAATGCAAGTGAAAAATGGGAAGGAGAGGATGTAAGAAAGACACAGAGACTAATAGATGGAGGGGGGGCGGGTTCAAAAGTTTAGCTTCACTGAATTTGTTTAACTTATTTTCATGTTAACTGCTGGTTTTTAACAGATAAGACAGTTCAGACTGATGACAACTTGAAAAGACCACTTACAGTCTGTAATCTAATTGCAGAAGCTCCATGTTGTCTGTAGCTGAAACTGACAAAAGGAGCCCTGTGAACGGTTAACAGTGTGTTTCTCATGGCTCGGGATGACTTACCCCGACATTAAAATAAGCTTGTTTTAAGCATAACATAAAAGTATAGCTTATTAAAACTCAAAATTTCACCATTGCATCATTAATAAATAGCCAGACAATTATAAGTAATGTAGACTGAAAGAAACTTTAGTGTTATTTTTTTCAGTCCCATTGTCTTTTGCCTCCCAAAAATGTCACTTCATCTACTTTCCTACAAAATCTCAAAACTCCAATTTCCAAGCTTGTGAAGCATTAAAATTGAGCCTGACCTGTCGTGTGCTTGGATTTGAACAGGCTTCCAGCATGGATTGAATGACGAATATGTGTTTCTCCACCTCTCCTATATCCTCTTGGACTTGCTGTCTCTCTTTCTCCTCTGCCTGGGCTGCAGCTACAACCAGCACGTTTCTCTCTTTTAGGCTGTAGGGAACAGGATCTTCTCAGCATCTCTGATATAAATCATGAATCAATTTCCACATGTATATTAAACAAATCCCACCTCCTGACAGTATCTCGGATCTTCACCAGTGTTCTGCCAACAGGGCCAGGACTGATGGGATCCTGGGAACTGGATAAGCTCAAGGCGTGCTCCAGTCGATGCTCCAGGGAGGCTAAGGCCTGCTGCTCCTGCTCCAGACCGGCCTGGTACATCTCAGCCTGGGCAAGAAGCTCCTGGGGTTTCTCTTGAGTGAAGCTCACAGTGCAGGAGTCAGGGACCTCAGACTGAAGACTGGCCAAAAAACTGCAACACTGCTCTATCTAAAAGGAAGAGAATTTAATCATACATATTATCTGTATATAATTTTTCTCTATCCTTTATGTCCGGTATGTTATAATTCAATAACCCAATTTTGTCTCAGAAAGCAATAAAAGTCCCTTAATACAATAAATCTCTCCTAAAAGAAAAGAAGTTTGTTACAAAAGAAAATGTTGTTTATTATTAATTAATTGATATGTGCTGATGCACATACATTAGGTCATGTTTAGATGCATAGATGGAGTTGTGGTTGGTGCACTCACACTTGTAGTGATGTCCTTCCATTCCTCTTGTCTCTGTTCTATGTGTGCCATCAGGAGGCCAATACCACGTCGTAATGATACCCAGCGCCGCCAGAGGGCACCCAGCTCACCATCCTTACCGAGGCCACAGCCCTGCATCGGACATCCAGCCCTCAGTTCTTCTATCTTCCCAGCAAGGCTGCGGAGATCCTCCATCAGCAGCTTCGTGAAGAGATAAAAGTTTAAGATCAAAATTGCATGTAAACAGGTCGAACGCATTCCTGTAACACCAGTACAGGTATCAAAATTGTTAACTGTCAGCAAGTGGATCCAGTGTATATAGAAAAATGTGTGTCGAAACACTTGCTAGACAGCAGTGAATAAGTTCTGCATTGAACCCACCGTAGCTGTCTTTTGTTGGGCAAGACATTTTTCATGTGACGTCACTTGTGCTGCAGCACAGTCTGAGAGCCTGGCTTCAAACCCAGAGAGTTGCTGCCGTATGTCTTCATGACAGCTCCTGTGGCTTTGTTGTCTTACTGCACACCTGTAACAAATTTGTCTTTCAGGTGATTTTACTTTTTAGAATTAAGAAAAAGAAGAAAAACACAGAAATAACCACATTATGAAAAGACAAAAGCTATGCAGAATTGGTTTTAGGAATCAAGAAAAGCCCAGTACCGCTGCAAGGACTCCAGCCTGAGCTGGGCCTGGGCCTCCAGCACAGCTCTTCCCACTACCAACTGGCTGAGAATGCTGATGTGGAGCTGCTCGGCCTTTTGGCGGGAGAGGCAGGGTTGCTGGGGGACCAGTTCCACAAGGTGGCAGATATGAGCCTGAAATCCATCTCCTAGAGCTTCTAGAGCCTGCTGGGTCTGTCTTTGTTCCTCGGTGCAGTCCAAAAACCCTCCAGGAGCTGACAAAAAGGTGGCTTCGGCATTATGAAGGAAGGCTAATGCTCCTTGAGCTGCCCAATGGTAATCCTTCAAGGATTCTCGAGCCTGGGATAAACTCTCCTGTTGAACAAATGTTACACGATAAAGGATAGTTTAGAGAAACAAACAAACGTGTGAATTGTAAATTAAAAAAACTCAAAAATAGGCTGGATTAACAAAGAATATTTTAATTTACCATTCGTAAATGGCACTCTTGCATGGCTGCATCTCTGAGAGAGTATAAATCCCTGTAGTTCTTCAAGTTAATTTTTTCTTTCCGTCCCAGAGCTTCTAACACCCTCATCCCAGACTCCATATTTCTCCAAATGACCCAGCATCTTCGTAGAGCAGTATCTACTGCTTTCTCATCTGGACTGACTGGCTGGGCTCCCTCCAGCTCCACTCTTGTTCTTTGGAAAAGCTCAATTAAGGCAGGAAGTTCAGAGGAAAAGCGCAGACCTAGCAGCAGCTTGTCCTCTAGATTTTTGATATCATCTGTAGCAGAATGCTCCCAGGAGACCAAAGTTTCCACAGTGCGGTGAATCCTCTGCCTCTCTGAATTAAGCTTAGATGGGTACAACTCCTGAGCTAATGCCTCCAGTTGGTCTCCTGCTTCTTGACACTGTGTCTTCACCAAAGGAAGTTCAACCAGGAGTGTTTGGCATAATCTGAACCTCTCACCCACACTGATTGTTATGTCTTTGGACCGCTGGATTTGGTCCTTGGCAATGTCCCTAGACTCCTCCATTTGTCTCCTCAGATAGAGATATTTTTCTTGCTCAAAGGCATTTAAACTAAGAGCTTTGCACCTCTCTTGCAGTTCCCCAATTGTGTAAAGCAGGCCACTTCGCTTTGCCTCATTGCAGTGCTGAAGCTCTTGTACCTGACACTGATTCTCCATTAGCATGTGCTTCAAATGTGCAACTGTTGAAAGGGTTTCCTGTGTTAAAGGGAACTTTTGCTGGTCCAAATCAGTCAAAATTTGCTTTAAGCTAGCCTGGATGGTTGACAATTCCTCATCTGAAGAGGTTCGCTCATGAATCAGCTCCTCCAATTCCCAGCTGGTTGCTCTCTCATGAGCTAGGAGTCCATCTAATTCTGTCCAAAGGCCTGACAGTCTGTTGACAAGGTAGCGGCTCTCTCCTGGACTCAACCCTTCTGCTATATCCTTGAAACTTTCTGCCATTGCCTCCACTAGATTTAGCTGGCTCTGTACCTCTGCAGTGGCTAATTTGTGACTCTCCAGCTCGCTCTCCAGGTTCTGGATGTCAGCTTTGGAAACATTTTCAACATGGACACAGGGGTCTCTTGTTGCATGTGTTTCTGCTAGCCATCCATCCATGCTAGCAAGCTGGGATAACAATTTTTCCCTCTCATGTAGGTGTTTCTTCATGGTGTCAAGAACATGATCCAGGCTGTCAGCAATGGCTTCATAGAGGTCCTGTACTACCTTCAATACTTCACTTTCTTCCTTTTCCATATTAGAGGCTACATCTTTCATCTCCTCAACTTGTACTTGTATCTTGGACCGTCGGGACAATATATCAGTCTGAAATTTCTTCATGTCAACAATCTGAACACGAGCCTCTTCTGGGAAAAGGGCTAATCTTTTCCCAGTAGAGACGTGGTTTTCTGCCTGCTTGGCCCATATGATCAAGTCTTGTAATTGTTTGTTGATCTTAGTTGAAGAAATACTTCCACAGCTATATGTGTTGAGCTTTCTCTTGGTGAAATTAAGCAATGACCCCAATTCCTGAAGATTACATTGGATCTCATCCTTCTCCTTCTGACCCAGAGAGAAATGGACGAGAGCTTCTGACTGGGACTGTAAGTGTAGATAAAGCTGGTTATAAAGTTTTAGGTCTGTGGTTAGACAAACAAATTCTAAAGTGCTTTTCGTATCATTGCTTTGAAAGTTGCATTTCTGCAGAGCTTCAAGCTTGGCTTTAAGCTGTTCGGCCTCTTTTATTAGAAGAGAGGATTGAGAGGTGGAATTTGTGGCGTGTTGTAGAGCTCTCTTGATACTCCCTTCTAAAAGCCTCCATTCCTCTTGGACATCTCCAAGCTGGGCAAGAAGAGCACCTGAACTTTCACAATCGCTCAAGTGGACTGATAACTGGCTGCTTAGGTGGAGCAGCTCCTCCATTATGTCTTTCTTCTGTTCCATGGTTTGCAGTAGAGCATGGAGTTTGTCAGCTTGAATAGCACTACTTCCCAGAGCATTTCTGTTAAAACCGTGAAAAAAAACATGAGTGTACTATATATCATGCACACAAAGAAACATTATCAAGTAATGATGATGTAAACTACAGCAAAAGATTACTCACAAGCTCATTTTTTCCTTTTCAGCAGCTAAAACCGCCAGAAAAGCTCTGGTCATCTTCATCTGTTTATGATACTGTTTGACCTCATCCAGCTGTGCTGCTTTCACCTGCACAGTGGCAGAGGCATCCAGCAGTGCTGCACTCCATTGTCCTTCAGCTCTTTTCAAGGCATTTGGGTCACAAACCCTGGCAGCACTAATTCTTTTCATAGTAGCTACTTGCTCCTGAACACAGCACCTGTACTCCTACAGTAGACAGAATTGGCTTTAGAACAGATTAGACCATTTTCTACATTATTGCTTTTTTCTGTAATAAAAAAAAATCTAGGTTAAATTTGTGAATCTTGTGATATTGAAGTTGGTGCAAACTATGTTAGTCATACTAAGAAAAAGAAGTAAATTGAAGTACTATACATACCTCTGCTTCCTCGAGCTGTTTTACCATGGCTGTGAGATCAAGTTGTGCTGGTTGATATCGACATGCCAGAACCTGCTGGACAGTTCGTACAAGTCGAATCTCTGGTTCACCAGGAGAGGACCTCAGATACCAATTTAAATCAATCTGTGGTTTCCTCTATAAACACAATAACAACAACGAACCAAACAAAGTTATTGGGAAACCTGTATTGAGGGAAAAAAATACTGCTTGCTATAGCACCCTTTAGGCCTGAACCTCTGTTGGTGAAAATAATGACAATTATGTGGAAAACAGACCAAAAAAAACAAAAACAAAACAAAACCTTATTGCTGCCAGCATTATGTTGGGGTGGGAATGTTTTCTCTTTTTTTTGTAAATGGTGGGAATGATTAATTGTCTTTCCATAATTAAACAAAATCAAACTTGGTATCAAAAAGCATTCAAACCATCGCAGTGCAAGTCACAGACTGTATACTGTGGGTAATTAGACAAACTAACGACCCAGCAGGAAATCATTGTATCTTTTTGGTCCTTCCTGTAGACATTCCTGTCAGCAGCATCATAGGAATATATAAACAACAATCAATCACTGATACTCTTATCTATTCACTGTACCATGCATTTATAATCAACCTTTTGCACACTTGGACACATGGAGCTATGCATTTATACTTTGAATTATATTACTTAACAATAATTTAAAACATAAAAAACATTTTCATTTCAATACCCATTTGCTATATTGTCCACAATTACAGAATACAGGTTGAATACAACAGTGAATAATAACAGTGAACCAGTCACTTCAGAATTGAACCTTTTGTACACACACTTTAAAGTTCATAGTTTTACAAATCAGTTTATTAAGTCACAGCAACATGATTTGAGACATAGCAAGCCTAGTGTGAGAGAGGTGCTGCCAGCTGATTTTTTTTTAATTTTATTAAAACCTGTTGATACTCACATTTATTATGTTACTTCTTTCCACCAAGCTCTGTATCTCAGACAAAATATCGTTCATGCTGGATCTGTGTTTGTAGGATGCTGGTAATCCCCCCGTCGTCTCTCCAGAACCCGGATCAGCTGAAAAACCCAGCGCCGTTGTCTCACCCTCCATGCCTTCTTGCATCTGAGGCTGCATACACACAAGACAGGGGTGGTGTCACATTTTAGCCTTTTCCTTCCCTGTGTTTGCCCACAGATAATAACAGAGCTTCCTGTTCTTTCCCTGCTCCACAGTGGTAAATATTACAGTGTTGGCAGCGGCCCGGCAAGTCGGTGCAGTTAAAACAAGAATGTGCCAGAGTAGGGAGCAGTCTGCCCCAAGGGAGAAGGACTCCATCTACTCATCTACAAAGGGCTGCCTCCCATACGTCTTTGAGGAAATAACTGCTCTGTTATAATTTGTTTAGACAGGGAAAACACCAAAATATGACATGAACTGCCGGGTTACTATATTACAAACAAGGGAGGTGCCTTTTGAAACGCATTAAGCATGACCAAGATGTGTGTTGTACCAGGGTGTAAGTACAGCGAGAAGAGGATTTGAAAACATACCTCTGATTGGCTGCAGGGAGAAAAGAGTACAAAAGAGAATATCTTATACTGTTTGAGTCAAGTTTGACTCACAAATATTACTTTCTCATAAAATGTGCAAAGAATTAGGTGCATTGGACCAACACAAAAGCTGAGAGTACATACAAGAGTGTACAGTCTGAAATAAACATTCCTTACCAGTGTTTTGAAGTAAAAATGTGTCTAACACACACACACACACACACACACACACACGTTTTAAAAATCTTATTATATTGGAAATGCTCCTTGAATCATGACCACTAAAACCAGACAGCTTTATCACTACAAATATTTTGGTATTTGGAGGAACATTTTAGGACAGTCAGTATTCATCACTGTAAACAAATGGAAGCATTTTTATAGAGAGAACGCACGCTGTTATTACTCACAATAATGACAGGTTGTGTTAGTTTGAGAAATTCCTCAGGGACCAAAAGGTATTTTTGAGCACTTTGGCTTGTACTATCAAAACACATTTGGAAACTGAATAGCTCTGAAGTGACAGATATTAGCAGTTTCCATTTATGCAGGAGGCCAAAATTAAGAGTATTAACAGTGGTTAAGTAACATGTGTGTGTGGTTTTCTCTCTCAAAATGGTCTTATGCTTTATTTTCTTTCCCTGGCATTGAACATAGGTACATAGGTAAAGAAGATTTTTTTTTCATAGATTTTCTGTCACTACCGGGTGTCTAACGTTGGAATATGTTTGTTTTCACTATTCAGCATGCGATTCTGTGTTTTGTGGCATAGTGTTATTACATAATTTTGTTTTGTAATAGGCAGTTTATATTTTTTTCTGTGCCATACACAAGGATATATGTGACATGAATTTCATTCATTTGTCAAGAGAAAAATGTCTTTTTTTTCCACTGGATGACCAATGTTCCAAAAAAAAAAAAAAAAAAAAAAAGGAGAATGCTAAAAACTATGACTGGACATGAAATGAATTATGACATTCAAATGCCAAATGGTGAAAGGAATAAATCTACTAAAAAAAAATAAGTTCCAGCTAAGCTTAGGGCAAATGTTGGGATAAAATTATAGTTTTAAAATGTCAGAAATACTTAAGTTTCACTGGACACACACCCACTGTAACATGAGGGCAGGCAGCGGAGAATGGCCCTGTTTGATTAGTGAAAGTCAAGATAGCAAGGACTATGAATTTACCTGGGACGTCTTGGTCTACTGCCTGCGGGGATGATAAAGTCCTTCCCACTGTTCAAATTTCTTTAACAAGTGAAAAATGTGTTATATTTGCAGAGCTTCACTAACTTTGAGATTCTGTTTTTCTTATGATTCTAGAAACCTGACAGCAATCACTGATAGTATTGATTCAAAACTTTTTTTTAAATGGGATGTCCTTGTGGCCTAGAGGTCTACAATGCCGACCATGTAGTCAGAGCATCCCCTGTTTGACCTTTCTTGCACGGCAATCTACTCTCTGCTTCCCTGTTTCCTATTAGCTGTCTATATTGTAAACATGAGTAAATTTTGTCACCTTTGTGTCCTCCAGCGATGCAGGTAACTTTGATTCACTTTCTTCTTTTAGCGGCGAAGCGATGTCTCGTCTTTCTGGCACTTCTGAATGTTTGCACTCCGGGCCATCAGGGTCACTTGTTTTTTCTGTGTTTTCTCCTTCTGCCATCTCTGCATGTCCTGGACTTGTGCTCTCTGCAGTGTCTGCACCCATCATCTGTTTATTGTCACCAGCAGGTATGTGAGTTTCGGTTAAGGCATCTCCAGTTTGCACTGAACTTTCCACAGTGCACAAGACTGAGCTAACTGTTTGCCTTTCAGTCTGACAGAAATCTGTCACCTCCTCTTGTCTGACTACCGGAAATGTTTCTGCTGCATGAGTGCCAGTGAATTGACATTCAGCAACACTGCCACATGATTTGGAGGAATTCAACACCTCACTGTGGATTAATTCATGGGTTCCTGATTTTTCTTTGCATGATAATTTGGCACTTGTTGATTGCCCTTCCTCTAATTCTGTACTCATTAACGCCACGGGGTTTTCTGACAGTGAGTCTTCCATTTGAGACAGATTTGATTTAAGACTCTTTAAACAATGGCCTTTCGAGTCTGTTTCATTTGCTTCAGGACTGATTAATTTTGAAAACAGTCCAGCTTTCTTCTCAGGAAGTCCGGTGCTTGAAACCTCTGTGAGCTTTGCACCACATGACTCTACTAACTGTGAACATGTGAATACATCTGTACTGCTGGCTCCAACATTCTCCCTTTGCTGCATGTCCTGTGGCTGGTAGA
Organism: Xiphias gladius; assembly: GCF_016859285.1. Classification (NCBI taxonomy): domain Eukaryota; kingdom Metazoa; phylum Chordata; class Actinopteri; order Istiophoriformes; family Xiphiidae; genus Xiphias; species Xiphias gladius. The sequence goes on along the minus strand of NC_053403.1, from coordinate 6,304,479 downwards.
AGGGCAGCTCCATGTCCAACACTATTGTAAACACTTTTTTTGGGCTCACACTGATATCCTTACAGCCTACCCCTTTTTCTTGAGCATCAGTAACTGCCTTAAATGTCTCTGATTGTGCTGCTAAATGAAGGCTTTTCAAGTCTGTTTTGTCTGATTTGGGACCGATGAATGGTGTAAGCAGTCCAGATTTCTTCTCAGGGAATCCTGTGCTTGAAACTTCTGTGAGCTTTGCATCGCACAGCGCTGCTCCCTTTGGATATCTTGGTACGTCTGGACTGCTGGCTCCAACATTTTCATTTTCCTGCATGTCTTGTGGCTCCATGTCCAACAAAACTGTAAACACTTTCTTTGGGGTCACACTGATGTCCTCACATGGTCCCTGTTGTTCTTGAGCATCAGCGGTTGCCCCAAATGTCTCTGACTGTGCTGCGAAATATCCAGACACATTTTCAGTGTTAAAAAGCGGGAAGTCATTAGGCTTTGTTGCCAGGGATGTGATAGAGTGTGGTGCATTGATTTCTTTGGTATTGTTTGTGTCTATAGCTGACGGTGTGGAGTGCAGGATTGAGGTAGTGTTGTCCTGCAATGGTTCAGGGATCTCTTGTTGAGCTATTAGGCTCTCGTTGAGAGTTTGAAGTGAATCTGACATTATAGGCTCTCTGTTATTTTCAGAAAGTGTCTTGCTTTGAGGGCCGCTATCTGTGTTAATGTTGCCAATATCTTTTGGCCTGAGATCAGTTTTCACATTCATTTTTGGTGGAGATGTTAACGGTTGTGATTCCTGGCGGGTTTTTGAATTGAAAACATCTGGGATTTTTGCTTTTGGGACTTGATTAGGTACTAAGGCATCTTTTTCAGCTGTTTGGATAAGGCTATCTGCAGTACACATGACTGAAATGTGTACTTGTTCTGTAGAAATACATGGGTCGTCCTCTCTTGTGGCATCAGCTTCCACATTAGATTTTCCTGAAGTGTTCATGACAAGCTCAGTGGAAGGCTGATGTTTTTCTAAAGTGTAGAAACTGCCTTTGGTTATCATTTTGTGGTCATTCGGATCCCTTTCTGAATTTTCCTTATCTGTTGCAAACTGGGAAGGAGATGCTGGAGGACACATGGCCATTGTCTCATCAGGTGAAGCTGAATTTGTTGTGTCACTTCTAAATGTTTCTCCAACAGTTTCACACGTCAAATCTTTGTTGTCCAATTCCACTTCACCGTGACCTTGACTCACCTATGAAACGCAGGAAATTTAACAAAAATATTAACCACACGAATAATATTATCACCATTGTTTTGTACTGTAAGATTAAGTGACTGAAAATAAACTTACCACACACTTAGACAGGGTTTCAAGTGCGGATGTGCTTTCACTGAGAGCATCTGAAGCATTTTTCTCCAGTTTTTTTGAGACTTTTGTTTCCAAACAATTTAGAAGAAAATTTTTGTCTGAGAGCACTTCACGGAGAGATTGTTGAAGCTGCAAACCTTCATCCAGAGCTGCCTACCAGAGCACAGACAGATATACAAACTCAAAAAAAAAAAAAAAGGAGACCTTTTCATAGGTAAGATATAGTTTTTTGAGATCACTGACCTAAGTGTGAACAGGACAAAGTGCCCATTCTTTCTGGTGTTGCAACAGTTTGGATGTTCCTGATCTGTTGAAATTCACTTTGCCTGTCTACGTGGTATTTTACAGCCATTCAAGGGGCTCTGTGAGGCTGTACTTTAGGTACAACGTCGTCATTTGAGCTAAATGTTAACATGCTCACAATGACAATGCTGATATTTTGATGTTTAGCAGGTATAATGTTTCAGCATCGTAGCGAATAAAAATGCTAACATTTGCTAATTAGCATTAAACAAAGTACAGCATAAGTTGCTGAGAATATCATTAGTTTTGCAAGTAATAAACAAAAGTAATGGGCAAATTAAAAGTTTGGCCTGATGATGGCGCTAGATGAAAGGTTAACAGTTTGCCAAAGTTATTACAATTAATCCTATGGGGAGCATCAATGTGTGTATCAAATTTAGTGGCAGTCCATCTAATAGTTGTTGAGACATTTCACTCAAAATCAAAAATGTTAACTTTATGGTGGAAACAGAGTAAAAGTCAGTGGATCACCAAAGTCAGTAGGATTCATCCTCTAGGCACCGTAGGAAAAAAAAAAAAAAATGCAAATCCAGTATCCAGTAGTTGTTGAGATATTTCAGTCTGGACTCAGTGATTGTATCATAAATGCAGCCAGCCAGGCAATGAATCTGTCAGCGATGGACCCCGAATCTGTTCTAGCTTATAAAATGCTTAGAACTACAAACTGTAGAGGTCAACCATTTTGCATTTTACCATCAGTAAATGATCATCAAATTAAGTCATAGACATCAGTTTATTTACTGTATATACGCTAAGACCATCACTAAGAAGACTGGCAAAACAGGAATAACACAGTCGGATTTAGGCTTAGAGTTTTTGGTAGTGGCAGAAAGTGAGGCTGATGGAAAAAATGAGTCACATCATGTTTATGATCTTTAGTAATGCCAAAGAGCAAAACTTTGCTGAAATTAGCCACATGCTCCCTGTGAGGACTATCTATTATGTCCACCATGTGCAACACAGAGGAGACGGTATTGCCATTCTTGTATTTCTGAAGCATAAAGGATGGACCTGTGACATTTTAAGAACAAATTTTAAAAAAAGACATAAAAGCTCTGCTAAGTAGAAACATCATGTGTTTTTTGTCCCAAGCCGAAAACGGCAAAAGATAATAGTCTTCATATTAACACAAAGTGCAGGCTCAGATGGGATCGGATGTTTAAGCTCTCTGCATTTGTGGGAAGTAACTACTGCCTGAACTTACGTTCCACAAATTCCAGGTCACAGACAATAGAATGAAGGGCCAATTAAAGTCGAGCGTACTGACAGTTTTTATCTGAGCTTTTTTGGATATTGTTTAGAATTTTTGGGAATTTATTTAATTGGCAGTGGCAAAGCAGACTCTGTTTGTTAAATTATTTTTTTTTATATTAAAAAGAAAAATGTGTATTACCTGGCTGGGCGATGGTGGTTCAGCTTGTACTGTTTTGCTCCACTGCCGCAGCTGCCTAATGGCCTGTCTCACCCTGTTAGCAGTGTTTTCTGCACACTCCCGCTTCTTTTGTAGAAAAATGGACCTGAGGCTAGAGTTAGGACACGAGAGAGAAAACAGACAGGCGGGAAATTAGTTAATTGGATATTTAAAACATGGGGGAAAAAAATATACATGTAGCAAGACTACATTTTCAATAAATCGCGGTTCTTTGGTCTTAAAGACAACAGGTAGTCTCTGGCTCACTGCAGTGTTATTGATAATGAAGGTGTTTTACAAGGTTCATAGCACATTTCCCACTCTGTATGCTTTCTGTTGCCAATACAACATTTCAATCCATCCAACTTGTTTTCCTGGCATATCTTTTAATGTGCACTACACATTTTGACATCAAGAAAGCTGCATGGATATTGTGAGTTAACGTTGGAGGGGTTAATCGTTTTGAGGAATCCAAAGTACCTGTCAAGGTCTTCAGCAACTCCATCAACAGTCGAAATGACATCTGCAGGAAGCATTTCTGGGCTGATGCTGGACTCTCCAGTATTCTGCAGGCTGTGAACTCTTGCAGCCAACTCTGTCAGCCTGTACTCAAAGTCCTGAGAGAGGAGCAAATGCTTCTGTGACTGAAAATATTGTCAGATGTCTAAGATTTCGTGTTTGACTGAGTGGACAGGCAGGCAAATTCATTGAGCATATATTCCTTCACGGACCTACTAATCTGGGACAAAGCAACATTTTAAAGGATCTTTTAATGTTACCTGTATAGTACTCCACAGCTGCTGGAGCTGACTGATATCAGGTAACACGTCATGGTTCTCACACAGATTTCCAACATCTTCAGCCAGGTCTTTCACAGCTGACTTTACACGGGAGACCTCTTCCTTCACTTTTTGAACTCTCTGGTTGCTGTTTTCTTTGAGCAGAGCCAGGTTTTCTCTAATGCTGCTCTCTAGTGCCCCCTTGTGGGTTCGGAGGTTGCTGACTTGCTGGGAGAGGCTGGCTTGGGCCTCGACTGTGGAACCGTCTGCGATAGAGTCCTTCAGTGTTACAAGTTGCAAAATGTCTTTTTCTATGTCTGTCACTTCTTGTAGCAAAGCCTGAAAAGTGGAGAAAGTGACACATGAACATGAAAAATTTTCCATCTCCTCTATTTGAATGTCTTTTCATGGATTTAATGTAGAAGGAAAGTGAAAAAAAACAAACAAAAAAAGAAACGTACGAGAGCTCGTACATGATTCACCGGGTCGGTTTAGTTAATGGACCTCACCTCCAGAGCTGGTACATCAGTGAACAGTCCATCTGAGCTTTCTTTCTGGGCTTGACAGGCTGACATCCTTTTCTGCACGGATGTCAGTTTACGTTGGCAGTCCTGCAGTAACTGGCCAAAACGTTCCTCAGTACTCGCACCTTTCTCGAGGCGGGAACACACATCCTGCGGATATTTCGGTGACACCGAGACACAGTCAGAGAGCTTATATTTAAGTACACGTTCTTGTTGTGATTATAATAAAGTATGACTTCATTGACCCAACCTGTAATGCTCCATATGTGTTAATTTCAATTGATTTTAAAGTGCATGGACTAAATAAAATGGATATTGTTACAATATTTTTTTCAAACAGCTGAATTGTCTGAATTGTGTTTACGTCAATTTAGTCAAGTTTGCATTCCTATTTCTATGACTTTGAGTGGAAGAAGTTAGACCTTTCAACTATTTAGCTATTTAATTTCAACTTACTTTAGGCTAATTATTCAAATGATCCAGTTACTTTTAGCTAACTATTTGAACTATTTATTTATCATTTTTCACTTGTACTATTTATCCATTCTTTATCTATTACTTTTGCCTGTGTACTGTATTTAAAAAATGTATCCATTACTTTTAGCTGACTATTTGAACTGTTTATTACTTTTAGCTCCTGTAACTATTTTCACTATTTGTCCATTACTTTTAGCTAAGTATTACAGCTGTCTATCCATTACTTTTATCAGAATTTTCGACCATTTATCCTTCGGTTAAATATTTCACCGTTTAACCATCACTTTTGGCTAACTATTTCAAATTGCTTACCAGTATTCATACAGTCTCAATTGCAACATGTGGTTTTAAAGTGTTAAAACTGACTGAGGTTGGTGAGAGGTGTGTACTGTGCAGTCAGCCACTATTAGCTGGTAGTTCACTGGTTATTGTGGCAATAAATTTACTAAAAAACACTTTTAATCCTGTTTTGAGATTTATCTTCCTCTTAACATATATATAGGTATGGTTTTTTTGTTGTTTTTTTTGTTTTTTTTAATTAAAATCCTATTTCCTATTTTTTCCACATTAGGTGAGCTACTCCGTAATCTTGCCATGTACCCCCTGCCAACTGCAGAAGTGCACCGTGGGGCACAAGTACCCCTGGTTGGGAATCACTGTGACAAACCATGATCATCACTTTAAAAGGAAAAGTAATGTTTTACCCTCAGCTCTGCCATCAGTGATAAGCAGCAGTTGTCCAGCTCAGCCCAGGAGGGATCTTTCCAGATGGCGTCGCTGGTCTGCTCAGCCAGCTCCCTCCTCTGTTCTGCCAGGCTGGTAAGAGTTACTTGCAGGGATTCAGATTCATCCCACAGTTGATGGGCTAGAAGGCAGGCTTGTCTACGTTCACCTGTTCCAGGCCAGGGGAATAAAATGGGGAGCCGAGCAATTTGGCGCTGCAGCGCTTCCACTTTGCAGCCAACCTCCTGTCTTCCTGCCAGGTAGGAGGAGGTGAGCTCTGGATCAGCCTGCAGAGCCCTGAAACACCAGGAGAAACTACCAGATTATAACTACTTCTGTCTTTAAGTGACCAATGAAGATGATGAAGCCCAAACCCAAGATTGATATTTTTTTCCAACCCTAATCATCCTACTGATTAAAAAGATCTTACTGATTAAAAGCCATTCAATTGCTCCACTCGCCTGTAATAAGGCTCAACTGATTGCAGAAGGTCCTTCCACTGCTCCTCTATTTTCTGAATGGTTTCCCGAATTTCGAGTTTCAGTTCATCTCCATCACACAGTCGGTGGCTCAGACAATTCCCAATAACTCTGAGCTCCTCAAAGCGAGCCTCTCCATCTGCTGTTGCACTCACCATAGCCTGAAATATAGCATGTTTTCAAAGATCTGTGCATAACCTATTCAGAATTCAGCATGAAAAGTGACAAAAACGTCTCCTTGATTCGGCTGGTATGACAATGACAACTTTGTAACATAAACGTCTCTTCCAGAAAGTTCTCTGAAAATGTCAGTCATCATAACATCGGTTCTGCACAATGAATAGGCCATCCACATTTCGGAACGAGTAGGAACAAATGAGGACACAAAGAAACAACACATCAGTGTGATCACACCCTGATCTGACAAATCATACTACTGTAAACACCACTTTTTACAGCTATATGAAACAAAATAAAAATAATCAATATTTAAAATACTACACTTAATTTTGCCAAACAGGTATTTGGCTCAGGTGTGATGCAAACTAAAGGAGCTGAGGAGTATAAGTAAGTCAAATGAATCATGTTCAGATTTGTTGTAGGATATGATTTGCCAGATATGTAGAGAAATTGAGCAGCTCAATCAATCAAAGTAGGTGAAGTTTTCTTACTTGAGCACGGTGAAGTCTCTGTGCTTCAGGACTGGGGCTTTCAACAAGTGAAGAGTCAACAAGGAGTCTCAGATCTGCGACCCAGGATCGTGTGGACTTAGACAAAGCCCGAAACACCTCAACGTCCCTGCTCAGAGAGCACTGCTTCTCCTCGGCGCCATGTAGTGTGTTGGTGTGGAAGTTGTGGTATCGTTCCAGCAGTTTGCTACCTTGTTCCACCAGTGCACATTGCTGAAGGTTGCTGCTTTGTAGGGATGACACAAGCTGACCGAGGAGCTCTGTCCTCCCTCTGCAGGAAAGAGAAATGAAAAGGGAGTTGCTGCTCAGCGACAGTTTATTCACACTTTCAAATGTTAATAAGGGGACAAAAATGAAGCTTTGTCTTTGTCAGGGCTAAGTTACCAAGGATGTACTGAAGTGATAGATAAGAAGAAAGGAAAAATCTGTCACAACCTTGCAGCTCTTTCAAAGTGTATTGGAAGAAGAAATTCACCTACACTTAATGAATTTTCAAATTGAAACAATGTATATGATGGGAGTCTCTGCATCAGCCAACCTGGAGTAATTGCTTAAACCTGTATTTCCATGCGTGTGATATGATGTTGCACCTTATCAAAAGCTTTATTTAGTTACTATAAGCGTGTGCTACAGACAGTGTGATACAGAAGTCAATAGCTTAACTGTAACCTAAATACACACAGTATAAAGTATATCACCCCATACACTGCCCAAGTACAGCTCATAAATACATTTAAAGTCTTAATTTCTACAATTTTAAAAAAAATTGTATACAGAGCATTACGTGCCTTCACCCAGAAAAAAGTTTACCTTAGTTTAAGTGCTTCCTCTTGTAGGAGGCTAAGATCTTCCTCCTTTGCTGCTTTTTCCTCAGCAGCTTGCAGCCATTGTTCCAAATGCTCGCTCTCCCTCTGCAGCCTACAACACACATACACCATGACTGCAGGCACACGCATGACGCAGTCACGCTTATGTAAAGTCTTCTGAAAAAAAAATTGCGACTAAGTTTTATGTCTCCAGTTAGAATGGGCAGACTTAGGTACGAGTGCAACAGACAGCCTGGTGAAGTCAGAAAGCACTGACTGGCAATGCTTAACTAAATCACTCTTGGTTTTGGGCTTTCTCATGGGAACTGTTGACAATAACAAAAATATACGATATAGTTAACCATATCATTTAAATCAAGTTGAACTATAGAAAAGAAAAATGTATGAAAAAAAGGCATTGAAAAGAAGTTAAAATCAGGTTAAACACTAGAAACACAAATGAAAATAAAAATGATTACATGGATTCATGCAGAATATTTCATTGTCCAAAGATAGATAACTAATTTTTTCAAATCTGATATCCTCCAAAGTATTTCAACTGATTACTTTGAGTAATTACAGGTATGATGTCTATGGTTTAACACAGACTGATGAGATATCTATTCTTGTAAAGAACAGGGTTCGCAGTATAATATATATCCTGCATGCTTTGCTGATCACAATTGGTCCCTCTCGCTGCTCTTACACTTTTAGACTCATTTCAGGTTTTGCCTGTTTTGTTCTTTATGCAGATCCCCTGATGACAACCACTGAAACACAGTCAGGTGATCAAGCAGCTTTTGGACAAAGAAACAGAAAGCATCGGAACAAACTCCAGAAATATCTGCCGAGCGGCTCGCTCATGCCCTTATTGTAATGTGTAAATGTTGCATGTTATGTTGGATGATGTTTGCGTGCACGCTACATGGTCGCAAAGACATATATCAAGATTTCACGTTAGATGTGTAAATCTTTAGACATTACATGACAGCTGCATTGAAAAATGAACTTGAAACGTCTATGCATGTTGTCCGTTACCTGTCGAGGTCCTGGATATTCCTCTGAGTCTGTTCTTCCACCTCAGTGAAGAGCTGATGGGAGTTTCTGACTTTCTCCCGCAGCTGAATCCCATCCGTAGACACACTCTGTAGGCTATCCGGAGTGGCTATGGAGCTCATAACACGCAGCTCCTCCAGCAGGCTCTCTGCCTGCTCATCCATGGTCTGGAGTTGCCAACATAGTTCCTGCAGAGGCAAAGACATTACTGTTAGTGATCCGCATTTCAAACCCTCAGTTATCGGTGTCTGGACTTTATAGCCGCTACGTGCAGAATTTAAAGTGATCATAGCATCTTTTAAATCATTCTGGTGAAAACTGGTGTTTTCACTTCAGTCATCTCTTCAATGTGCATTTCTGTCTAGTACGGTCTGTTGCGATACCTAGGGAAGAGCACCAGAGTCACAAATCTTCTAATTCCACACCCAGTTGCTTTAAAATGCACTAGGTAAGATTTAAAATAAAAAACTTTTCCCCATCTTTGACACAGTGGGATCACTCCAGTCGAGCTGATGTCATTATGGGAAATCTTTCCCACACAGAAGCTGACAAATTAAAGTGAAACTAACTGTTTCCTGAACAGCAGCATGTGCACTGTGTCCACAGAAATCTGGACTGTCTTCCCCACCACTGTAAGATCACAGTGAGTGTCTAAGATGAATTTTACTGACATCAAATTCCACACTTTCTGTGTGGCACAGGTCGTCTTTCTTGCTGGAAACTGTATCACATGACATCACAAATGTATACTTGCACTATGACTATTTGTATGAGTGATTGGAAAAAATAACTGCACAATCTGCTGAGGTTGAATCCATTTTTATTCGCTTCCATCATTTATATGTGTATTGCAATTTGTCGTGTGTTTTTGGTGTGGTAGCAGTCTCAGTACACAGTGACTGAAGGCCTGGCCTGTAAGTGAAACAAACTTTGGCCAGTTCGGTTATCCCAGAATTGTCACAGTTTGGTAACACATAAGAGGAATAACTGAATTAGACTGAGTGATTGAATGTTTACTTATATTTTTTCAGTCACTTATCTCTGGTGTTGTGTCTCTCCGTTCCACTCCAGGGTGTTCGGGAAAAAAAGAGTCCCCAGGTGTCCAAACCCCATTTTAAAAGGTTCCAGGAGGAACCGAGTGAAAAGATGGTGAGGGGATATGTTAAATTTAATCAGATGTTAAAATGCTTATTTTTCTATTGCATGAGTACAACCACTTTTAGGCAATACGAGTATATGCTGTGTTGTTGAAGAATGTAGGGGATCGAAGTATTTATTGTTGCTCTGACAGCTTAAATGTTAGAATAGTCATACACTCTCCAGTGTTGTGACCCTGTCACCCTGTTGGTGGCCCACAGTTTTTAAAAAAAATCAGAATTATGTTTAATGTCTTTTGTATGCCTTTCATGCCGGTGACACATTGGTTGGTCTGCAAGGTCCTTGCACCAAATCGCTAGTTTAAAACATTAAATTCCAATTCAGAGCAACACTGCAATTTTCACATATTTGCTTTCAAAAAAATTAAAAGCATTTAAGGTTTGAATTTGAAACTTGACTGCTAGGACGAAATGTGATGCCACAGCACTAAACATACATGACTTGTACTTGGCAGTAATGCAGGTGGACTTTGTGAAAAGCTTCAGCCATTGATACTTTAGGTCTGGCTTTGGTGCAGGAGAAATGTTTGTGTTAAATACAAAGGTCATTGTGTCATTTCCTGGGTATAAGACAGGTTTCCAACCAGTATCTCTACCTGCTACCATATTTAGAAAAAAAGACCCAATATAAAGCATCCAAATGAAATGGGACAGGAAGCAATTTTATGTTACAGCTCCATTTCATGATTTGAGTTGATGTAGATGTCCTGTGAGTATTTATACATACAATCTCTTCCACAAAACATCTTAAATATGTTTTTAACAAACCTATGTGGGATTATATGGTAAAATTTGAGTCTAATACTAACAAATATATATATATTTTTTCAAACTAAGTCTTAGAACTTACTTTAAGTTTTGCAAGGACTGTTGCAACATCTGAACCACCGAGAGCGAGGAGGGAGTTCTGTATCTCTTGGAGGGAGCTGAAGCACTCGGCCATCCTGGCAGTAACTTGTCCCCTAGCAGCCACCATCTGCCTGTAAACATCCTCTGCTTCGGAACCAATCTCCTTCAGCTGCTCTATTTTCTTCCTTATCTGGGTCTCTGCCATCTAGACAAAACAAAATTAAGCATGAGGCCTGAGCTGACAGAGACACCGTGGCTCAAGGTATGTGTGTCTCTGACAAGCATGTAAAAATATATCCAGATTTAATCAAAAAGAGAAGCGTGAAGTGTGTTGTAGTGGCATCATATCAGTTCAAATAATCTGCGGATCATCGTCTGTCCATCCTAGCAGCCTTATTTCAGCCTGTAACTCCTACAGTACAACTTAAAACAGAAAACGAAATCAAAAGCTACAAGCTGTACCTGCAGCTCCAGAGGGGGCTCTGTACTTTGAAGCAGCGACTGAATCTCAGTGGCTCTTCGTTGGAATCGCTCCATGCTCTTCTCTACGGCCACAATCTCGTTCTGGAGGGAGTGAGAGGGAGGTTGTCATTAGTCAAAGCGACTGCAGAAAACCTGAGGATCAATTAATTTCCCATAAGACACCCCCAGAGAAGTCTGAAACTATGTGTTACGGAACGATTAAAAGGAACCACGTTTTACCTGCAGTGTCTTGATGTCGTCCTCTGACTGAAAGGATGGAGACTGGGCAAACACTGCTAGTTTCTTGGTGGTCCAGCTCTCCACTTCTGCTCCCAGCTCAAGGACTCCATCCCACAGAGTCAGGCCAAGGTGCAAGTTTTCAAGGTGGGAATCTGTTCTTTCTGATACCTGCGAGAACGTGAGTTGCAATGAAAGCTAGCACTCGTCTTATAGGACCCAACTCTGCTCAACCTAAGACCACAGCACTTAGATATTTGCAATGCTTATTACTCACTATACAAGCTTTACTTCATAATTTACATACATGGGATCATCCACACATAAAATAAAGGGAGGTAGTAAATTCTACTTTAACAACAGTGGTTGAGGTGAGTCTTTAAAGCGTCTAAACTCACATCCAGCCAGCTGTCCATGAGAGTGTCAGCCTCGCTCTCAAATGGGATGATGGTGCATTCTGGTATCAGACGAAGGTGAGCGTGAAGCTGCCTGCAGACACTGCGGACCTCCTCTATGCTGTCCCCAAGGCCGTTCAGCTCTGCTTTTGTTCCCTGAATCTGTGAAATCACACATACAGACACACACAAAGGCTGTATTATGTATTTGGGTGTCACCACAAAGACCCTGTGCCGGTAATCTAACAGGGACACAAGGATGATTTGATGGCTACTGCATGCTCTCTATACTTTACTCGCAAACTGACCAATGGGCCAAACTCCAAAAATCTTGATATTGTACCTTATTGTGTAATCTGTGCAGGTTGTCTTTCCCAATGTAGGAGGCTTGTTCACTAATGGTGCTTTCTGCTCTCTGCAATGTCCCACTCAGCTCACCACGAATGCTCTGAAACATCTTCAGCAGCTCAGTTAGGACACGACACTGCTCCAGCCTGAATGTGATCCGTAACACAACACAAACACACCCCAAACTCAGCAAAGTAACACAACTATATTGACATAGGGTTAAATCATGAAAGACGGAAGCTTAAATAATCCAACATTGTGCTTGTAACTACTCCTCTTGTCTTTACCGTTCAGTTACCGCTTTTTTTGTCTCCTCCCAGACATCCTCCACCCCGCCGGTCTGACTCACATCATAGATTCCTGATGAAGATGCATCTCGTATGTACTGCAGCTCAGAGAGGAGGCCAGCAAGACGCCTTTCCAGCTCTGTCAGGGCACGTGTCCTGAAGAGGAAGAAACAGTCATGAGTGTGCTGGGTCATCAGTGCACAGCGGGAAAATAGAGAGGTTACGGAGGAGTGGAGATTACTGATATTGTGAGAAGACAGCTAAAAAAAAAAATCACGATTTGAAGGGTAATATGTATTATGTTTTCATGTTTTCATAATGTTTGTTGTTTGTTAGATTTTTGTTCATAATATAGCTAAAACCCAAAGGTTTACACAATCATAGGAAAATATCTGAGAGTTATTTTAGTTACTTAACACAGTCGTCATTATCCTGATGTAGTAAACTCCCTCAATCTGGTATTCCACCCCCAGCGGGAAAATGGAGAGGTTAAAATGAATAACAATGTATTTTTGCATCCAGATCAGTGTTGTACCTCTGCTGCAGAGCTGGCAGGGTGGGCTCGGGCAGCCCCAGATGTTCAGCTGCTCCCTTTATCTCCCTCAGTACTCCCAACAAGACAGCTCTTCTCTGGACCAAGCTATCCTTTGCCTCTCCCTCTTTCTTATCATGGCTGCTTCTTCTGTTCTGGTCCTTGTCATCCCCTTCAGACCTCCGTGTTTGAGCCTTGTGCTCTTCCTCCCTTTGTATCTTTGTTTCATTCTCTCCATCCAGCCTACTCCCTTTGGCCTCCAACCCTGACTCCTCTTCTGCCCCACCTGGAGGGGGACGCTCCCGCTCCTGTGCTCCCCCCTGCTGTGGTGAATCATCCCCCGTCTTTGTCTGATGTATCTCCATAGGATTCAACTCTTCATTCCTCTGCATTTGTTCCTTTCCCATTGGTTTTATTTCCTCTTTGCTCTCCCTTTTCCTGGCTCTCATCAGCTTTTTCTCCAGGTCCACAACGTGCTTGGACAATGATGTCACCACATCCTGGCACGTGACAGTTGCACCATCCACGGTCAGAGTCATCCCCGCTGCCTTTAAATTGCTGTCAACACTATCGGATTGTTCCGCAACAGTCTGCAACCTCTGCTGCATTGCTGCCTGCCAAGAATGCCTCTCCTGCTCCCAGTCTGCCTCATTTTGCTGCCTGCTGGCATCCTGGTCTGCCAGCACGGCTGGGATCTCGGCCTTGACTTCTCTCACTGTGGCCAGGAAGTGATCCACAGCCTGGGCAGCTAACTGAACCTTCTCCAGCTGTTGTCTGAGCTGCTCGAGATGACTGACACTGTTGAGGAGAGCCTGGTGGAGGGATTTGGCTTCAGGGTGTTGTCTTTCCTCTTCACTGCCTTGTTTTATTAGTTTTCTCATTTCAGTCTGCAGCCTGTCATCCATTTCCTGGATAACACATCAGGGATTAATAGTAGTTTTTGCATATTTCACTCTCAGAATTACAGTGTTAAGTGTTTGAACAGAGGAAAGATGTACCTTTAAGTCAGATAGCAGAATAGGGTCAGCCAAGATGAAGGAAGAGATGTCCATAGACCCTCTGACGATCCCATCCAGTTTTTGTGTGATCAGTGCCATCTGATCATCTGCAGACTCCATCAAGACAGCAGTACTCTCTAGAGATGTCATCCTGACACAAACCAAAGTAAAAGCAACGTTACTTGTTAGAATAAGTTGTTACTATGTCTTGTACTAACATATGGTTATTAGTTCACACCATCTGCTGATTAAGATTGTGTAATATAATTGAAAGCTTCAGAGTAACTACTAAATGGACCTTGAAGGGAGATAGTTGTTTCCAAGGTCAAGAATAAACTTTGAAACTTATCTTACATTTACAGTCCTTGTGCAATTATATTCTGCAGCGATGTTTCAGACCCTAGTAATGGTGAACAGTTATTGTTTGTACTGGTAAATGAACTTTTTTTTGAAAGATCCCCAACCAGGAATAAGTGTTACAAATACTTTTGATTAATCTGAGAGGTGCACTCTACCTGTTCTTTAGGCACACTTGCTGGCCTCTCCACTCCTGAGTCAGCTGCTCCCAGTCTCTTTCCACTTCACTCAGGTCTTCCCTGGTCATCAGAGGGGCAGACTGGGATAGGTCGGCATATCGGAGCTCAAACTCAAACCATAGTGCCTCTGTCTCCTGTTTTAAAGTCTGTTGAGAAGACACATGTTTACAAAGCAATCAAAAGACAAAGTGAAAAGTTTGCACACGGTGACTTATGCAGAAAGTATTATTTAATGCGGGGACGAAGACCTTCCTCGGCACTGCGGTTTGATTGGTCTAGGTTGTAAAAATGCATTATGAAAGGGGGTGTAGTAACATAAGTGATGCTTCAACTTGCCTGTAGTTGCTTCTTTTGGTTCTGCACGGTAGAGGTAGTGACTGGCTCTGCGATAAACTCCTCCAAATGTTGCTTGTTCTTTTGGAGTTGAGACTGAAATACCAACCAGGACTTTCTGTACCTACAGTGAAAGATTTACACATGAAATGCTACATGAGAACAGAGGAAGTTCATCTCACTCTGTAAACTCACGCTGAGATATGAACCCATACCTTTCCAGTACTTCCTCTGCCCCAGTGGGGCGCTCTTCCTGCGGTGGGGCGACTGTCTCTGGGATGACGGTCCACTCTGCCTCCTGCTTGGTCTCCACAGTGTCACCCCTCACAACCGCCTGGGAGATGGGAGAGTTACAAAGTGACAGTCCAGTGAAGAAAAGAGGAATAGCTGGAGCGGCGAGCCTATCCAATTACTGAGGATTAGTGCCCTACAGCTGGCGCTGTGGCTTGTAAGTGTCAGTCACAGCAAATTAAACCGCTGAGTTTCTTTCTGACTGGGAAGAGGAAATGGAACTTTAAATGCAATGTATCAAGTAAATAGGATTAATTTCAGGATAATTAACATGTGCAACAAACTCAAAGCTGCATAGGCAACATTTTGAGGTTAGGTAATGTGATAAACTGAAGGAAAACACACACTTTTTCTAGTGAGGTTATGACTGTGACACTTTCTCCTTCTTTCTTTGAAGCAAATAATTAATTGTAAGTGTCTCATAGTTTGATTGAAACACAGAAAAGTGTGGCATGCCTCATACAGTAACAAGCTGGCTGTCCCAAATTGTTATCTACTTTTGAGTATGGACACTGGAAAATTCAAACTACTTCACATTACATGATTTTTAGGTTAAAAAAAAAAAAGTTGTTCAAACATTTCAAAAATGTAAATGATCGTCTCTAACTGCAACTTGGAACTCACAAAGTACTCAAATACCTTGTGGAGCTGAGAAAATCAAGAAAAAAAAAAGAAAATCTAACGAAACGTGGTCATGTGATCCCATCATACCTGTATATGAGTTTGGGCCTGCTGATTGCTCTCTGTGATGTGCAGCAGACGAGCTTTCAGTGGCTGCTCTTGTGCTCCAAGTGAAGGCTTTTGATTTTGCCCCGACCACGAGGCTCTATGTTGTGTCAGGTTGTCCTTTCTTTCTGCTGGGGTGTCCTCAGATCGCTGTGGCAGTACATCAACATGAAGTGGCGCTGAGCCAGCCCCAGGTGAGAGGTCTTGTTGTGGGCTGTCCGCGCTTTGTTTCTGCGGCAGACTGTTGCTCGGCTGTGTGTCAACCGACATGCCAGTCGCACTCAGCGGGGTGTTTCCCCCAAGCTGCCGTCCCCTGCTGAGTTAAGAAACGTTCATCAGGGGGAGGTCAGGGCCAGTCAGTTAGAACCAGTGCAACAGGCATCTCATTAAGATTAGTAGACTCAAAGGATTACAGAGTGACAGTTGTTATGAAATAAGCTGTCTGCTTCAATTGAATGATGCGGTTCCAGTTTTTTTCTATTTCTGTCCAAATTTTAATATCTTAAACTGAAGTCTAACGCTCTTCCTACAGTTTGACGTTCTACCTCCCACTGACTGGCTTTGGCATGACCCAAGCTTGTTTTGTGAAAACTCTTTTTTTTTTTTTTTAATAAATTGAGCTTTTATCTGAAATATGAACTGAATTTTATTTGTAGATGCACTAAAGAACTGTCTAACCAGAAAGATAAGGAAAGACGTTCCCATCATGCACAAGTCAACCCTTACATTAATACGAGTATACTTAATGAGATCAAATTCAAGGACTTTTCAATGACTGCATGGCGTTTCCGAGTGGAAATCACGGGCTTACATTGAGCATGTTTTGGGGTATCACACGACATCTGTCAGAATTATAGATCCAAACCATAGTAAATCCAAACAAGACTATTCAAGACTGAGGGAATGGCATGCATAAACTTTGCTTCAGAGCAGAACAGACAAAGTGGATATACACATAAGGAATGTGGATTTTATTATTTCCTTCTTAACATTAGCATTATCTTACGTGCGCGCTGGGAGCACTGTGTCACTGGGTTGTGTTTCCTGTGCTTCATCTGACTCCTTCAGCTGGTCTGTTGCCAGGCAGGATGATTTACTTGCTGTCACTGCTTCACACAGCTCTTGGAGCGATTCAAACCGTGCCTCAACAGATGCAGCTCCGTCCATGACGGCCTGGGGAGGAAGGCGAACCTCTGAGAAACTGGAATCAAGAATCTTTCTGTCTTGCTATCTGATCTTTTGTCAAAATCAGAGAGTTTGCCACACAGTACAGTCAGATGTTAATGCTATGTTACAGGGTTATGCAAGTACCTGTTTTTGCTGCAAAGCATCATGGTCAGTCTGGTCAGTAGCTTCATGGAGAGTGTTAGTATGCGTTTTACTTTGCACAACAGAAAATGCCTGCTTTCCTTCTCTGATCTTAGACCATATGATGGGAACAAAGGCAGCCATTTCTCTGCGTACATCCTGAGTGTGGCACAAACAAGCACAAACTTGCTTTAGGGAAATTTTTTAAGAGAAATTTGTAAGAAAAATGTTAGTTATGTCAAGTTGTAATGATTTAAAGGTCTTTAAAATATTGGATGAATCCAGGAGAACACAAAAAGTAAAACCAGTATTAAAAAAAAAACCTTTAGAGACAAAGTTACCATCAAAATATATAATTTTACACTGTATAAAAATATCATTTGATTTGTGATTATGGTGACACAACCTATGCAAAATAATGTTTATCACCTTATAACAACAGAAATGTAAGAATTCAATGGGAAACATACCTAACCCAAATCAATTCCTATTAAGCTTCACTTAGTAGATTAAAAAAAAAAGGAAAGCTTAAGGTGTGTTTTTGAATTCTTTTGGTATTTGGTTAAAGAATTTACATTAGGTTACATTAAAACCTGTCTTTGACTTAACCTTTGCTGGTGGGTGCATCAGCCTCTTATAGACTCTCTTTCATACCTCCCACTGCTTTCTGACCGAGTCAGAGAGGAGCATCAAGTCCTGGAGCTGGGGACCGGAGCAGAAGGCCCCATAGCCTTCCACTGCATCCAGGAACTCGTCAAGGACGACAGGCTGCAGAGTCTTTAAGGCCCGCTGCACAGAAAGACACACAGCTAGACAAACACGCGCAAACAAAGCTGGCAGCAACACAAAGTGAAACGCCATAGACCTTTAAAGAATGTGTCCTGATTCTGAAATTAAATTTGGGATTTGTAGGGTCTGGATGTTGTTAAAAATAACCAAGCTTCTGTTTTGAGCATTTAATAAGCAAGAAATAGGTAGACAGTGTATTTTTGGCAAATTATAATAATTGAAAAATGAAGTCTCGAAAGACTTTCACAAGTTTGAAAAAATCAGTTAGGATTAGTGATGTCCCTTTAATGTTTAAAACTGTACCTGTTTCTTCTTGGCTTGTGACTCTGAAATCTCTATCCAACCAAATAACTTGATGGCTTGCTGGATGCGTCCTTGCAGATGAACCCTGGCCTTCTCCAGTCTGCTTCTTGCCATTGACTGAGCTTTTGAATGAACTTCACTGAGAACCATAACTGGCGGCCGTGGAGATGTTTTATTAATCTGTAGAGTGTTTGGTAGCCCTCTTATTCTGGATTTCGATTTGTGAGTTTGCGAGGGGGGTGAGCTTTCCTTTTCCTCTGTTACTGTACCTGTTACATGTTTAGACAGAAGCAGACTTTTTTGAGATGGTATTCCAACAGCACTTTGGGTCAAAGAAGGTAAAGGTTGATGATCTTGACCCAAACTTGAAGCTTGAGCATGGGATTCGGAAAATGACCCAGGCTGAATCACGGGCTTAGATTCAGCTTCTTTTACACTTTGAGCAAGAAATGAGTGAAAATGAGGTACTGGTTCCCTCAAAGGCTGAGGGAGCATTTGGATTTCGACAGGGGATATAACGATGGTTGTTTCATCTAGTGTGTTCATGTGTTGGTTTTTAAGCCAACCCTGGAAATAGGTTGTCCTATGCTGATGCGTATTACATTGAATCTGAGGTGAAAGTTCACTCGGGTCCTGGGTTTGCAGCTTAACATTCCCAGTCTGGTCCACATGTTTGGCTCTGGCCACAACAAATAACCCTGTCTCTGGCTGTCTCTGTGTCCGATGGACTTCTTCATCCATATGTCGCTTAAACCCAAGGGATCTAAACATGCCAAGAATCTCCTAAAAAAAATGAAAAATATACAAATCTCATGAATATGAGTAATTGTTGAGGAACTGAAAAAACAGTTGCAATACACTAATTTAACTTACCTGGCAGTGGGAAACTGTCTCTGAGATCCTGTCCTGCATCCCAGAGGTACTGAGGTGCTGCAGAGGAGAGGTTCTCTGCACCTGTGCGACCAAGTCCTGCAGATCCTTTCCCTCAGTTACAACCTGGTTCTCCAGCTGCAAGCCTCGAGAGATCAGCGCCTAGAAAGGATTACAAAGACTATACTGGGTTGTGTGTACTGTACTGTTTAATTTTAAGGACCTAAACCAAATATTAGCATAGTTTTACAACTCCACAGGACACGTTTATGCTTTATATTTACCCTGAGTCACTCTAACCCAGTGTTACACTATTTCAGTGTGCACGGACACCACCTGCTACCCAGGATGAGTCCCATGTTAGGGTATGTAGAAAAAGATGCACCAGAGACCTGCAGGACTCTCAAACTTATCTGCAATTTGCCAGCGATAACCATTTGTGAATTGTAATGCTACCATCATTTGCAATCTGCATGTAAACAATCCTCACAAATCCCTTTTGAGAAAGGGCCCGAGGATCTTTTATGGTGACTTTAACACTAAAAAAAAAAAAAGGCCTATTTAGACGGAGAAAAAAGTTTCGGTTTGCTGACTTTGGCTGTAGAGTCCTGTGCAGAGCGTCGTCCGTGCTCTTTATCCTTTAGGTGCTGGTAGCAGTCCAGGGCATCTGTGCTCCAGTGGTCCAGCTCAGCCAGACGGCCCTCTAGCCTAGATGCAGCCTGCTGCAGCTCCCCGCAGATCCTCTCTGCCTCAGCCAGCATCTGTCAAATACAAGCAATAAGGACTGAACCCTCACCCTTGGTTTGCCACGCTACAACACAGGAGAGGGGACAATGGGCACAGGATAATGTCAGTGATAAACACAGCGTTTCTTTGCAGTCTCTCCTAATATTTGGACAGCACTGGATTTGCAGAATGTTGCCTGTGCACTGGTTTAATAAAGCCTGTCTTCAGAATGGGTTTAGTCATTAAATGGAAAAAGGAATGGAATTTGTCAGTGAGTTTTTACAGGAGAGTACCTGTGGGAGAGTTTGCTGGAGGTTCTTTATGTGGCTTGTTTGAAAGTCTTGGGATGAACTGAGAGATGACATGTCCACTCCTGCCATCTTTTTACTCAGTAGCTGATAAAAACAAAAGTAGTTGCAGCCATTAGAAGTAAAAAAAAAAAAAAAAAAAAAAAAAGACTAGACCAGGCATAGAAAAATTTTAAAATTTTGTGTATATTTTGCTGCTGGTTTTTATCTACCGATCCTTTTGTTACTGTGTAAGTTTGCCAACCTGTAGTTTCTGTCTGCTAGCCTTCAGTGGGACAGAGGCCACATCCAGTGGTTCTCTCAGCAGCCAGCTGGCCTCCTGGGTCAGTGAATGCAACATTTGGAGACACGGGGGACCGACACTGGGCTCCGATGATACTTCCTAAGAAAGACATGCTTCATGTCTGGCAGCCTCTACTAATGCCTGCATGTTCTGTTACTCCCATGCCCGTGTAAGTTACCTTTCACATGTCACATTTTGTTTGTCCCATACAAAATAAAATAAATAAAAAGTGTGTAATCTTCATCAGATGAAAAAACTGCAACACTATTTAAATAGGTCTTTGTTTTAACAGTTTCAGATTAATTCTGGAAATTATGAACATTCAAAATCCTTTGCATTCCTTTAAACTTAACTATCCCTTCTTGAAAAGTCTCTGTGGCAAGAACAATGAAAACTTGCAAACTTACAAACTTTGTTCTCTTCATCCATTCAGCCCACTGCATGTTGACCTTGCTGAGTTGTTGGGCCAGAGTGCGGCTGGTTGAAGTTTCTGTCACTTCAATAAGCAAGTTCCCCACCTCATTTAGCTTAGCCTGACATGACGCCCACTCGCTCATATCCTGCGGTAACCAAAACGAAGAATAAAAACGTTTCCTACAGCTACGCGGTTTCATTGTAAACGCTGGACCTCCCAGTGAGAGTCGTACAGATTACCTGCGTCCCCACAGCGGGAGACTGGGTTTGTGACTGTGTAGTCTGTGCCAGCCATGCCTTTAGAGAGGCGAGGCACTTGTTGTAAGTCTCCCACGCAGACACCACTCTCTCCATCATCCCTTTCACGGCGGTCACGGCTTGTGTGACCAATTCAGCTTCACTTTCTGCCTCCTTCACCTGACGATTAACAAGCTGGGAATCGTCACCTGGGGAGTGAGGGGTGGGCGGAAGTCAAGCTTTGCCTTTTAAAAAAAATCTTTGAGATTAAGCTATTTTCTGCTTACAGAACTCCTATCATAGACACACATTTAGCTCATACCTAGGGCTGCCTTGCTGGTGTAAGTGTTTGCCTTCTCCTTCAGGTTTTGCAGAGTGTCCGTAAGAATCAAAAGCGTGCCCTGGCGCTCCACTGTTTCCTAGAGAACAAACAAACAAAAGTCATCACTGTTGCTGATTTTCTGCAGGTATAATTTACAAGATAAATTGGTAGGGTTAACAAATTCTAATTAGAGCAAATGAAAGCCAGGAGTGAAATATTTCTCCTTAAATCCATGGAAAATTAGCTCATAAAAGGCTTTGTCGATTAGGCTGTCAGAATTTTATTGATATTACTATCTCCAATTTACTCTGCCATTATTTCGGCTGACAATACCACGTTTCGTAACAGGTGTAACTCTTGTTCTTTTGGATATACACTCACATGCCAGTCCTGCAGAAGCACATGCACGGCCTCCTTTGATCTGTAAGGAGTTTGCCAGGTCTGGATCTTAGCATTGAAACGTTTCAGGAGGTCCAATACAGTGAGATGATATTCCTGGTATTCCAACTTGATCCCTTGATATTTGGCTGTGACTCTGACATGGGTCACACTGTTTTCAAATGAAAAAGTATCACCACATTATCTAGTGAGATTATTGGTACAAAAGAAGCTACTGTGGATTATTTTATTATCAGTGATTTTAAGATTTATGACTTTGAACAATTATGTCAGGTACCGTCGTCTTATCTCATCAAACTTTTCAACGGGAACTACCACGTTCCCTGAGCCATCGGTGCTGTGGTAGTCATCGAGGATTTGGACATGGTGGCTCATCTCCTTGATTACAGTCTAAAGAAAACCAGTAAACAATGTTATAAGCACAGAAACTAGATAATGAAAATGTCAAGTTTCAAGGTCCTGAGATATTGTTATGTTGCCTGTTCACTGTAAGTCTGCATCACTCTTGTCCTATAGTCTATGTATCATTTCAGATAGTTTCAGAGTTTCAGAAAACAAGAAAAATGTACATTTTTGATTTTTGACAACAGGAAAGATCAAATTTCTTCTGTAGCTTCAAAATAAAAGTAACCTTTAGGGTGTCTTGTTGAGCTCTTGCTTCTTTAGCAGCATCCGCATGATCTTTCACCCTTCCTCCCTCTTCTGTCAGCGCTGCCTCTGCACGCTGCAGCCACACAACCACTGAGTCCAGAGGAGCAGGAAGACTCAGGTCCAGGTCTGCTTTACATCTCTGCAGCTGAAGAATGACACACACATACACAGATATAAGCACAAATTCTGATCACTCTAATGTTGTCTAATGAGCGCTCTGTAAGCATTTCTCACTCATCTGGAGAGAGATAAAGGAAGCGACTCGGGCAGAGCCATTTCTCAGACTAAAAGCAAATGCTTTTCACATTTTATCTCACTGATTCCATATTGCATCATGATAAATTACTCCCTCACAAATTCATGAACACCAAAAATATAAGAACAGGGCCAGAGTGGCCTCACCTCCTCCTCCAGATCATCCCACGCTACCCTGAGAGCACGCTGCTCTCGACTGAGCTCAGGGCAGCGTCCTATGGCAGCGAGGAGGGTCATTACAGGTCTCCTTTGCTCAGTGAAGGAGTCAGTGAAAGTTTGGAACACCTGGTGAACCAAACACAGCTGCAATCACTGTACAACAATACAAAAAAATACACACCCGTGAATGTTTTCTTCCTTCAATTCTTGTGTTCTGCACTTACCCGATATTTTTCCATGTAGCTTGAATTCTCTGTAGCCGTCCACGCTTCTGACAGGTCCTGATAGGCCTGCTGCAGCCAGCAAGTCACCTCTTGTGCTCGCTCACTTGGAGAGACCTAAAGTTTTCCAATCGAAACTGTCAACAACTACATTTTGTTGCTATAAGAGTGCTAACCAAGGTGAATAACCGTGCTAATGAGTCACAATCATTGGATAAATACATGAAGTATGTGCCGTACTCATACAGACCTAACAGTTAACCTCAACTACGTTTCAGCTCTGATAGAACAGAGATTTTAGACCCCTGGAAACAGCTGGAAATTTCAAATTTAGAGATAAGAAAAATCGTCGGCAGGAACAGCCATGCATCTGATAAATATCAATCACGTGCAACTGCATTGTTCGGCAATAAAAGTGTGCACAATTAATGCAAACTAGTGGGTGAGAGAAAGACTTCTGATGAAGGAACTCTTTGCTTGGTACGTAGCTACCTGGCGTAATGGTGTGACAGCAATTGCCGGAGTGAAGTGTGCGGGCAAATCCACAGGTGAGAAGCAGGAGGGCTGATCCAGAGGGAACAGCTACGCCACCGCCACCAGAAGAGAGCATGAAAACAAAGGGTTGAAGGTTTCATGCAGGGGATTGTGGGTTCAAGATCAGACAGGGAATATAAGCAGCAGGGGCTAGAACAGCTAGTAAAACACCCAACTGAAACAGTAACACTAGACCTGCGGTTTAATTCTGAAGATTTTCCGGTGTAAAAACATAGTTCAGTAAAAATGAAAAGGATATGGAGCTTATCTTCACCTGGAGACTTAAAGATTTATCACCATGTCTTAATGTAAATTGGTGTAATGTAAATGTGTCTGTTAGGCTGGATTGATCCAGGAGAATAAAAGGACATAGGAGCGTAGCAGGCACCATAAATGTAATTTGTAGATTAAATATATTTTAGGGGAGCAGGGTCACTGAGATATGTAAACTGATTGTTTAAGGCCACTGTGGAGAACGCTGCAAATCAGTGAACACAACTACTTTATGGCAACACTGGGTTTACGGTGTGAAACATCACAGTAAGCATACAATGGTAGGAGTTATCCAAGAAATAAATCTCTCTTTTACTCAGCAGGCGTGATGCGAATGTGACGCTGTGATTACAGATGTGGGTCAGATTGCTGACCTGCAGATGGTCATCAGGTGCTGGCATGTCTTTGGAGTACTGTAGAAACTGGGCCACATATGTCATAATGGACTTCTCATCAGGGTCTTTAACATCAACATCTGGGGTGAAAGAAAAGGCTTTCAGCGAGAAACTCACCCCCACTGCGATTATGAAAGATGGTGTCTCAAATGGCTTTAAGTAAAACCAGTTTTGGTTTTGCTGCTCGAGACTCTAATATGTCAGTAAACACTGAAATATAAAAGTTTGACCCTTTCTCAGTACTTCCCAACAGCAGTAAATCTTTAAATTGTTTATTCCTGCTTTTCTGTTGCTACCACAAAACTCAAATTAACAGTTATACCTACTAGAAAAACAAAGTAAAGTTAATTTTAAATAATTTGTTATGAATCCAGAAGAATTTAGAGTCTCAAAAGCTAATTAAATGTCCTCTAATTTTTTGGAGTGAGTGGTTTCAGTAGTCTGTTATTCTACTTGTTAGCCAGAAATATAACAAACATCCCTGTGAAACGCCATGTAAAATCTCATTAGCCTTACCCTGGGGCTCCAGCAGGCGGGGGATGTGGAGCTCCCTCTCGGCCAGGTGAAAAGCTTCTTCCAGGTTCTCCTGGTTGCTTCTGAACTGGACCAGTGAGAGATCAACCAGTTGTGGTCTGAGCGAACATAGGATGGCCAAGAAGGCCTCTCCACTTCTCCAGCTCAACTTAAAGTCCTTCACGCTGACAGAGCTACCAACCCTGCAGACAGACAATGAAAGTAAGAAAATAAAACAGAAAAAAGAGACTTATCCCGTTTTTGTTTTGTTTGTTTTTTTCAATTTATCAACCGACATGCCTGTGTTTCAAGCATTTAAGTATATGCTTAAAAACCCACCTTTGGCATTGGTCCCTGACCCACATGAGCAGGGCCTTCTTGGCGGATATTCTGAAGCGTCTGTGGAGGGGAGATGTCCGGCCTGCAGGGACTGGACTAGCTGGGATGGGGCTACCGGACCAGGAGTCCAGGCTGGCCAGAGAGTCAAGAGAGGAATGACGAGAGCTGAAGGAGAGAGCGCTGGCCAGCTCCTCAATCTAAGATGGAGATAGTGAAACAACATGCTGTTTATTAATGTATCTTCATATAAGAATTTTTTAAGAAATAACAATTCTTCACAACATGTTGTTGCTTGTGTTTCTTCTTCTGTTTCTCCTCCTACATCTTTCTCACAATAGCAGTAGCAGTAGTAGAGTAATATAAAGTGGCTTTAATATTTAACTTTTCCTACTGGTACTCACATGACAGTGGAGAATGATGGTCCATACAAGGCCGAGGATGATCGAGGGTCGTCCATCTATGATATCTGGGATGTTTATGTTCACCAGTTTGATCTACACCAACCAAACCACAACAAATGTTAACAATAAAAAGCATTACAGTTTCAGATAGTGAGTTTTTTTAAGTGTGAAAACTTACAGATTTTTTCTTGAGGAAATTGAGTGCTGTCTCAATGTTGGCCCTCTGCTGGAAAACCCCATGGCCCCTTTGTCTCTTCTATGGAGACAAATTATAACATCAGCTTCACTGTGATAATAACATTCATTTCAACATTTTTTTTTGTGCTGTTTCGCCTTTTTCCCAACCCAATACTTCACTCAGTGATATCAGAAATACACTGGAGTAACTCACCATAGACTGACCACTCATCATCTCCAACAGGTCAAGCAGCTGTGACCCATCTCTGAGGTCAGAAAACAGGTCTGATACAAATGAGGGCGGGCATCTCTGTAACAATGCACAAAATTTACTCTGACTGATTTATACTGCATATCCAGCTGCACAGCACATCAAAATGAAGTAGTGGTTGCGCTCATGTGAAATCTATTGTCCGTCATTGATTTTACTAGTTACACCAACTACAGTCTGTGTGCAGATACATACAGCGGGTGTGACTTAGTACCGGCACTTAGATAATTTCTTATACATAGCCTAATTTTTTTTTGCTTGAAAGCACAATAAAAATCTATTGCACCTCTCCTCTTATGCACTGTTCTCATTTATTTCCATTAAAACCTCAAAACAGGAAGCAGCAGAGTTTACAAAAGCGTCTAAGCTGTGCAGTTTTTTTGCCATGAGAGCAACCACCCTAACATTTTTGTCAAATGTGCTACAGGCAATAACACATAATCAATCACACCACAATCATCTGGGACATAATATAAATACCACATAGATAACAAATTAGACAGGGTTATGTATATAACCCAGGGTCACGGTGTCATATTTGGTTGGAAATTTGCTGCATCATTTTATATAAAACAGGAAGTTGTTCGGAGCTTCCTCAGGTCATGGTAAAAGGAGTAAAAGGCTGATGGAAAAATAATTTCTGTTGTTTCTTTACCCTTTAGTGAACCAAAACAGAAACCTAATAAAAAACGTTTATGGGAAATTGGCCAACAGTGTGGGAAACACTTAAAACTAACATTACCATTTGTGTAATATAGAGGTTTTTAGACAATTTGACCTGGTCTTATGCTTTTATTGTAATTATGAAAATACTGCATATAAACATTTATTGGGCAATGACATACTTTTTAAAATGCTCCACATACCACATTTCCAAATCCCCCCATAACCCTAAAGAACAGTGTCTACAAACTCTCTCTTTCAACCAAAACTTCAACTGAAACTCTCTTAGATTCGTTCAAAAAAAAGTTGTGTCTGGGTCAAAGCTTTAGGCTGAGTCACAACAGTGAACAACGTCCTTGATAATATTTTCTGTTGGCAGTTGTAAGTGAACTCAGATTGGTGTAACAGATGGAAAGTTATGAACGAGTGATTTTGGCGTCAGAGTGCAGTCATATGGACATGAGGTTACGAAGAGGTGGCTGGGTTCAGATTTCGTGCTGCTCTGCTCCGCTGAAGCACTATTTATACTCCAGGCGAATGTCACAGGCAGCTCAAGGTCTCTTTCCAACGAGATCCAGGGCGAGCTGCTTCACTGCACCTCCTTGTCTGACCGGTGAGTCAGCATGTTACACTCTATAGATTGCTTCTTATCATTTACAATCAAACCATAGTACGACGTCGTGCCATTTTTCAGCACTCTTTAGGTTTTTCGAAAAAGGTTTCATTTGTCGCCACTCATTCTAGTCCAACTGTAATTACACCGAGTCCTAAAATTCAAAAACCATTTTAAAAGCATAATTTGAAGCAGCACTTTTGATCAAGTTTTAAGACATGGCCCACATTAAATGTAGGTTTTTTGACTATTTGCAACACAAACTATACTCAAACCTCCTATAAAACTTGCATAAAAATAAAACAACCACAGGTAGACTATTTTAAGTATTAGGAAAAATGAAGTCACACAACACATGTAAAAGGAAGTTTCCTTCTTCCAGGCTGCAAATAGCATATACACCTGCAGCCTTGAAGGTTTGTTCTCGTCAGTCCCGTCCTACATTATTTCTCCTGCATCTCTCCACTATATTCTTTAATAAACTCCAACTGTCATAAAAATATTCTCCAGAATAAAAAAAAATATTTTTGATAACTGAATGTTAACTTTTGTACAGGGGTTACTTTGATATAGCACCAGGCTTTAATTTTTTTTTTTTAAATATCAGCTGTCTGATAATACCTACATTAAGAAAAAATGCTTTGACATCCAATAAGAGATCAACTTTGTGTCCAAGCCATAACCACTGCTCCAGGAGCAGTTTTATCTTTACAAATATATACGTTTATATTTATATGTTACCCAAAATGAGGTGGCTTTAGTGTTTTGTTTCCATTTCCAAATGCATTAAATTTATACTATGAGCATCACACACAAATATGCTATCCTCACATACCTTAGCGAGTTGAGCATTTATCCAGTTGGTGAAAGTTCTTTTCTGAATCTGTTCATGCTCCACTGTTTGGGAAACAGAGAAATAAACTGTTATTTATACACATACAGTACAAGATGTATTTAAATGTGGTGGTTTCTGATTTCTGGCATTATTACAGTATTGGTGTACTGGACACCAAAATATATTGCTGTAATTTAATGAAAACATAATATGAATTAAAAATTGATCATTTCTGTTGAATGTTGGAAGACTGTGTTTGACAACTTGACCGCAGCACACACTATAGTTACATACAGTAATGAATTAATGAAGGGCATCTCTGGGATGTCTCAGTCCTATTAATATGACAGTCCAATTACGTCTTCTCATGTTGGTTTAATCACATGCATATGTTTAGTTAAAAATAAAACATGTGATGCACACTTAGATGAATGCTCTCTTGCTTTTTCCTGAAAAGAGCAATGCAAATATAGTCAAACGTTGATTTATACAAAAATTCCATTCATCCCTTGCAGAAAACTGGCAGAGCGTTAAACATAAATCTGTTGTTTTTGTAATTCTGTGAAGGGTCAGTTCCAGCTCCAGCTGTACTGAAAACCACCAGCTATTGCATCAAAAGACTGTGTCAAATACATTACACTACATTCCTCAAAAACAACCTGTGCTTTCCTTGACTTCTGCGTGGAACACACTCTGGTAAGGTAAACAGCCATGGAAACCGAGATTTGAGCTACAGCGAGGTTGAAAGCTACTCACCAACATCAGACCACTGAAGGGCCTCTCGACTCGCCATTCTTATAACCAATAGTCAGTCGACCCATGTACAACAACTGAGGAGATCGACCACTTAAACAACATAAAACTCGCCCTCTCTCCCACTGGATGACCCTGGAGTGAAAGGCTTCCTCTTTAAGATGAAGTAAGGTTGGAATCTGGCAACAGGATGGCTTCCAAGACACTGACAGACATAGATACTGAGGCAACCACACACTCACACGCGCACACACGCACACACACACGCACATATACACACACACACGTACACAGAGACACACTCACAGCCATGATGAATTTGTTACTTTAATTAAACTTGTCAGTAGAATAATTAATTATTCTTGCTAGTATTTCTAGATTAATTGTATGAACTGTATCAAGCATAAAAAGTTGGCTGCTGCTCATAATTAGATGATTCTGCCAGCGTCACTCTCATAAACCTTTAACCACTACTTTCCGTATCTATGTGCAATGTTGGTTTCACATGAGGCTTCGATGACAAGTTCTGGGTTTGTGCTGCAATTAAGCATGACCCGCGAAAATTATACATTCAAGTCTCCTGCTGACCAAACATTTCTATGATTACAAACAAGCTGGTGGGAAAATTTTATGATTCAGTCTATAATAAATAAAGGAGCTTGCTGTTTTGTCAATCAGAAAAGCACACAGTCACACTCAGATTCATGGACTGACTTGCTGATATCAGATTTGGCCACGAATCTGACTCACTGGCTCCGCTGTTTGTTCAAGAGCCTGCCAGGCCAGGAAACTCCTGAGTATTTTCATCAGTCAACTCCACCCAGTTCACCGGACGTGGCCCGTATAAACAGGAGTGAGATTCTTCAACGCATTAAGAATAACTTCTTGGTCTCAGGACATTGTAAGACGGCTTCAGTCAAATATGTTTTTTTTGTCTCGCGTCAAATTACAATCATGGAGCTTTTGCAGAAGTTTATAAACAATCAACTAATTTCAAAACTGCTTATGTAAGATATTCCCTGATGCACAGCACAATCCTTATTTTTTAAAAAAGTGTAAGCACATACAGTAACCGGTATTGGACACTTATGAATGAACACGTTCGCAGCACACAGTAACACACGCAGCACACGCAGTAACATTAAATAATGGATATTTATAAATTAAATATTATCAAAACATATTGGCAAGATTCCTTCCCGTTTAATATGTGCATCGCTTACAGAGATTCAACACTTAATTAAAAGGGCTGTACATTTTCACCAATACAAGATTTGCTCAAAGCTCGTATTTGAGATAGCGAAGTTGCGAGCACCATCGCGTTCTAATTACAAAATATTTGTCCGATCAATAAATGTGGTGACTCTCAAAGTAATTTTCAGTGACGATAGCCATCATTACACATTCACAGAGCAGCAGTTATGCTATGTGAAATAACAAGGCCAATTTCTTTTGATGATCAAGCTCAAAGGACAAGAGAAGCGATTAAGCATGTAATTAAAGACCAGCTTGACCAAAAGAATAAATGTTTCACTTGATAAATGAGTCACACACACACTTGATGGTGTGGACCAGACATTTCAGATTTTCCCATTTCAACATGAAGGGCTTGAACAACAAAATTCTTCACTGTCTCTTCAAAAAACAGGGATTTTATGAAACTGAAAACAACATGAATGACAGAGACTATATGAAACTAAAAATGAGAATTGAAATGGATCTATATACCATAGAAAATTGACATTATGCAAGCATTTGTAAAGACACTGGATGATATTTACTGTTTCTCTGCATTAGAGTTTATAACGTTATGCCAGACACGAGCCATGAGTCTATTCAATGGTGAAAATAAAGAAGCTGCAAAAATCCCTTTTAATAACATAGTGGACCTGGTCACATACTGGATTTGGGGCATCACAAGGGCCCTCTTCTGTGTGTGTCAGGTGGTAGAGCTTTTTAAATGTCTACGACGTAATCTCCACAAATAGCAAACAAAAACAGAGCTGCCAAATAAAACGGACAACACTGAGTCAGCGCCGTGTCCAGTATGGACAAGACTGGACTCATCAAACTTCAACCAAATAACCAAACACTAACAAGACAGCATTAAGACCTGATGACTTTAACAGTGTGCTGACTTCATATTATATAACTGTCTTTTCTGGGCACTGGACTCCCTATAACTTTTTTTGAAAACCCACACAGTTATCTGTCTTTGTCACTTTCTTTTTAATTTGGTCTTTAAGTTATGAATTCATACACATACGTAATTTAAGATTAAGATTATGAAAAATACAGGAAAGTAGAATCTCCACGAGATCCTATTACCTTGTATTTTCCCTAAACATTTTCTATTTTCCACCGAATATTATTATTATTTGAAGAGTAGTTGACCCCAGATAGTTGGCCAACACTGTGGTTCCCCACTCCAGCACATCACATGTCACAACATCTCTAAAAGTACAGGAATAGACTGACCTTGGAGGAGCATGTGCACGTTGTCAATGTCCAATGGAATGCCTCCATCGTCTTCTTCTGCACCACCTGAAGCCATTTTGTCTCCAACCACGGCACGAAATCGACCTCAGAAAGATTCAGGAGACATGGATTAGTAAATTATCTACTCAAGAGAAATCCACGAGAACAAAAATTGAATAAAAAGAGAATACTGCAGTGTCAAAGATTTTTTGCAAAACATTTTTGTAAGCTGCCTCCACTGCCTGATTAGTCACATTAAAAACATGCCAATCCACACCCCACATTACCACAAACGCACATAGTCAGATGCAAGTACACACATGCAAACACTCAAACAAAGAGCTCACAGAGGAGGAATGATACTGTATGGAAGGAGACCGTAGCACACTGACATAATGTAGATATACAAAAATAGATGGCCTGGTCAAATCAGCATACCTGTAGCAGGGCTGTAGTCACCGCAGACAGCTACTGTAGTGCATATTACAATGGAGGAGCCAGTAGAGTGTGAACAGTGTACAGTAAATCTCCTCAGCCGTGTCCTTTAATATTAGCACAACTCAATTCACTGTGTTCAGAGCCTTCAAATAGGGGCTTTGCCTTTAGGTGCTCCTAAATGAAACAAGGTGCCTCCTGCCTATCAGAGCGGGAGGACAAAAAAGAGTGGAAAGTCCCGCCCACACTCACTGCCGGCCCAAATCACTCCTGCAGGCTCCCATACAAACTTAGTACCGTTTGCCTAAAAAGTAATCATATCCTGACAAATCCCAGAGACGACTCCTTTGGTTTGCAGCTTTGCTTGCAAAAGCAGAAGTTGTCACAAGTGCCTCTACTTATGTATTTTATCTTGTCATCTTTTCCTGGATTTTCTTGTATGCTATTGCAATAAAGTTACAGAAAGAAGGAAACAACACTGGGAAAGATCTTCGGTTTGATGCATGAATGTGAAACTGTTTCACTCTCCTTTTAGGGGTAATTCCAGAACAACTCTCCAGTAAACAGTACTTCATAAATATTTATTTCTCCTTTCACTTTTCACAGTAAGTTTCATATTGGGTCATAACAATCTGTTAAGACTTTTCAATTATAATTTCAGTATAATTCATTACAGTTTAAGTAAGTGATCACCGGGAGCACGTGTTTTTCAAATTCTTGACCTGAACAGGATGCTCACAATTGAATTTAGACTGTAAAATATCTCTTTACTTAAGGTTATTTATTTGTTTCACCTGAAGAGAAAGAGGAAGCATGAGCAGTAGAGGTTGTTACACAATGCCATTTTTACCCTTGAGAGTAGTGCCAGTGTTTTATTTGTTGTCTCACTATGGTGAGCAGACAGAGCTGGTGGACAATCTGTGTGCCATGCGGCAGCTGCACCCTGACCTCTAATTCCCACCTCAGTTATGGCAGTAGCAGAACAAAATAGTGAATAAAAGCAGACCAGGGTATGAGATAGTTATTTGTTCCTCTGGAAGAAAAGCAGGCAAGGTGCATGGAGTAAGGAGTGTGTGACTGAAACTGAAAGTGAAGCAGGGAGTTTTTCCACACTAAAAGATTATTGTAGTGAATGTCCACTGACTTTTTTGTAAAAGCAGTAATTAAAGGAAACTGGTATCAGCTTTAGTAGCACAAACAAGTATGTGACAGTCATCAAACTCTTAGCAACTCTTACTCCCCCTCACATGGCAGTTTTGTATCTGGCTATTTTGACTTATGAAGAGATAAGTGTGCTACCTGAGTAATTATAACATTTTTTCAGTGATCAGTTATTGTCTACCTAAAAACTTGTAGCCAGTGTGACTCACTAAAAGTCCAATACGATGAAACCGAGAAACACTTATTGGCCACCTGCACATAATGCCCAGAAACATTTTGAGTTTGTAGACGGCTGACCAATCCCTCCAATTGGACACGGCCCTAATTTGAATGTATTTATGGGGACTAAATCAGCATTTTGTGAAAACTATTATGGTGGCTCTGTCCAGTATTTAGAGAGCCCAGTATTCAGAATTCCCCAAATGAGCTTCATACCCATGATTCTTCTTACAATGCCAGATGGAAATTGTAGGTTCAGTCATAAAGGCTTACATGACATCAGATCAAATTTCATTCTGAGGCTGAAACTGCAATCAATGCAATTAAGTCATTAAGTTATAACATTATGCAACATCTACAGTATCTTTTGACTCTATTGAATATATTTTCATTGACTAATTCTGTGTCTGGACGTGCGATGGACTTGTCATGAATGTTTGGTGTACAGCAGCACATAATGCTCTAATTTCAGTTCGTATAAAACCAAAAAAAAAAAAAAAAGGGAGAAAAGATGTCTGTGTTCAGCATTTATGATTCAGTCCTCAAGGTGGAGCCATGAGATGGATAGTCGGGTATCAAATGAGTCCGTGTCGTACCTCCATCTGGTGGCGCTGCATACCAAAACGTGATTGAATGTCCAACACGGCTGAGAGTAGAAGAAGCTTCCCCCCACGACTTTGACGTTTAGCAGCAGAGGCTGTCTTGACCTTCCAACTGTAGCTTGATAAACTAAAAGGTAAGAGAAGCGTTTATAATTATTTAGCAGAGTGACTTTAATCATAAAAATCAAATCTGTTGCTTCCTTGCGACAGTCTAAAAATGAAGCTATCGTCTCCACTTACCACGGTGGTGTGCGCTACTTTTTCAGGTGGACTCTGCTAGGTAGCTTAGCTTCTTGCTAAGGCTAGTTAGCGTTCTCTCCTGGTTCTGGAGGATGCTAACACGCTAGTCAGGAGCCATTCATTTATTGAAGTACTTAGCTTCTCAAGCTAATTGAGCGCAATATATATATCAACTGTGTGACTACTTGTACATGTTCTCATGTGAATGAACGGGCTTGCATTCGTGTAATGCTAACGCTGACTTGGCTAGATGCGAGATCGTAATGATAACAGTAACTTTACCGTTAAGCAATTAGGTTGACTGATCTTCAGTAAAGATTGGCTTGAACCGCCAACTGAAAAAAACAATGTCTCTTATCCCACTAACAATAAAGATCAGAAAAGGGAGGAGAGAGTAGTGCTATTTTACCCCGTCTTTTGATCTCAATTTCCCAGGTGGCCAAAGTCATTAGCTTGGCCCGACACAGCTGAGGGTCAAGGTAGCAATCTGAGTCGTTTATGCTGAGTAACAACATTGTATGAATGAAGGAAGCAGTATCTAAAGCTTCGGTCAAAGTTAGTGCAGCCTAACGTATTAAATGCATTAAACCGAAAGTATGAAATCTATAAGTAAATGTCTAAAGTTAGCTAGTTATGTCGAATAAGCAAAAGAGCAACACATCAAAAAAGTGGTAGAATTTTGAATGAAGTTCTGTATGGTCTTTCTCTGCAAGGAGAATGCAAGACACTGTGGGGTAGGAACTGTGATGTTCCAGTCATGAGCATTGTTTTTGACAGCATGTCGGTGCTTTCTCTCACAGATGGCTGGGCGCATGTTCCAAAGTTGGTGGGCCAAGGTGAGCCCTTACTACACAAAGGCTTACCAAGAGATGTGGGTTGGTGTTGGCATCATGACATACCTGTACTACAAAGTTTCCTATGGGGGTGAGTTTAAGACTTACTGGTTTGTACATTATGTTGAAAGTGCAGCTTCACTCCATAATACAAACTGAATGTGAAGTGATGTAGGTGGTTTTGTTTTGACAAATATGATATCTGCTACCAAATTTGGTAGGATCTTCTTTATCCTATACCGTAGTTGGTTTAACTTTTAGTGGTTTGAATAACTGAAAAGCAATCAATATTTGCACTTATTTGTGCTGGATATGGATTCATTTGTAAACATCAATAAGAGTAGCACAACAAGGGCAACTCTGCTCAATGTATGTACGACATATTGCAAGATAAATATACTGAAGTTGAAAATAGGTGTGAAATAAAAGTGGCCTTCATAGTGCTGAATAAATGCCATGATCCTGCATCATTAAACACTGCATCGCTTGCCAGGGCACAGGCTGTGTAACCAGCTGCAGCTAGAGCTACTTAAATATGCAGTATTTTAATGCATGGTGACTAAGTGGTATGGGTTAATGCAACTAATATAACTTTTTTTTTTCATCATTCTAGGCAAGAAGGCTGTGAAGGACAGTAAGTAGTCGAACATTTTTTATTTTTTTTTTTTAAATCATACTATACAACCAGGGTTGTACAATATGATAATATATACCGTGGGGCAATATAAATTTAGCTACCTTCAGATATTGACCACTCCTGCATATAATGTATGTAAAAGTACTACCTGGATTACAGACAGTCTTTAACTATGTAGTCACCTAGATTTTATCTTACCCAGTGAACTGAACTTGAACACATTTTTCTGCTGCCTGCTTGTAATTAGAAATACCGTACATTAAGTGCTACGGGTAGGTTAAAGAGAACAGACGTTATTAGCAGTAGCACCAGGCTTGTGTACTAATTTGCTCCTCAATCTACTGTATGTTTTCTAAATAGGTCATCTACATTGAAAAGAAAGGTGTGTTAATTTTAAACAAAGCTCTTAGAGTGGTTATGTAAGCCATTAGTCATTACCCTCTGTATCTTGGGATTCTTCAACACACAGGAAGTTTCGTGGGAAAAGGTTGCAGCAGTGAACATGCGCTATTCTGCAGGAAAAGTTGTCAGTTGTTGTGTAGTTTCATATGTTTTCCTCTAAGTGTCAGTGACAGATTACATTTAGAGAACCATTACTGGCTGATCTTTTGGTGGTCTAGGTGATTTCTGGTGCAGGAAGAAATTCACCATAGTATGCCCATGCTTTGTTGGACAGGGTCTTTCATCAATCTGTGTCATTAAATGTGTGGGTTTTTTTTTTTTTTTTTTTCTCCCCTGTCCTCTCTTTTTTGCAGAGCCTGCCCATTGAGATTCCACCATGCTGACCACCCTTCCACCTGCTGTGAAATAATGCCCCAGTCGCTAGTCCAGAAGTCCAGCCTCATATTTGAATTTTTGTTAATATGGAACAAATAAAGTTGTTATCCAAATCTTTGGTCATTTCATTGTCATTTTGTTTCATGATGGCCATACTACATTGTTTGTTTGTATGCAGCGGTGACTGTAGGCAGAAAAAAAACTGGGATTACAATTACTTTTTGTAATCAAAATAAAGGTATGGGAATTAACCTCAGGCCCTGTGAACAACAATGTGAGGGGACTGGTGTGTCCATGGAAAATAAATTCATTTTTAGTAAGAATGCATTATGTATTTCACATGATAAATACACATTTTTCTACAACCTTTGCAGGGATGATTATTGACGTAGGACTAGACTTACACTATTTAATACCTTTTACTTTTTAACACCCCATATCACCAACAGGTATTAGTACACATTTGGGACATTTAAGCACTAATATCTGGCTGTGTTGATAAATCCCTTCCTCTATCATTGGATTTCCTTTATTGTACATTTAACACTTTCTGTGTGTGTTGATTACTAATACAAAAAGGTTCAAGGAAATACTGCATCCCAATTTTGTGTCTTGCTAAATTGTTCATACAATGTTTAAGGAAGGGGCAAGCAATATTCAGAAACTATAAATCCCCTACAATCAGTTCTTAAAGATCCTTCGTTGGTTCAATCCAGATTAGGTGG
This sequence comes from Xiphias gladius, assembly GCF_016859285.1. Classification (NCBI taxonomy): domain Eukaryota; kingdom Metazoa; phylum Chordata; class Actinopteri; order Istiophoriformes; family Xiphiidae; genus Xiphias; species Xiphias gladius. The sequence goes on along the minus strand of NC_053403.1, from coordinate 6,267,614 downwards.
TCCTTTGGACAATTGTATCTTTCGTATCTCAGTGTTTGCCATATGCTTTTGTGAGAGTGAAAACTGAGAATGAGTGAGCCATTAACAGCCAATGAATCACAGTATTGGTTTACATTTTAACTAACTGAACAGACAATTCGCCGCAGCACTGCCATATTTGGTGAAGAGTAGGCGTTGGTGTAGTTGGTTCCTTCTAGGGAGCCAGACAATACTGATTCAACCAAATATGTGATTGGACGAGCCCACTTGATAACTGATGACCTGCATTGACACACTTAACCCTCTTACAATAAATATTTTAAATAGTGCTACAGTTTACAATGGTAGATTTGATATCAGGTATATAAATAATTTGAAGTGCTCACTCTCGGTTAGGGCTTAAAGGACTGCGGCATCACAACTGGTCTGCCGGCAAAAAAAAATCGATAGCAAATGAATTTGTTTCTGTTTACAGTTTGGTTCATTGAACTGAATGTGAGTTGACCAGAGTCTTGCCCGGGGCCAGAAGTTTAGTGCTGGGTGAGGAGGTGGATAAACTGATTCCACTTCTGCAACACATCACTACTGTCCACATGTGCTGGGGATAAGGCTAATGGGCAACGGTGTACATGTTTTATATACACCTGCACAATTGATGTATAAGAGATGATATTACTTCTCTTGTAATGACAATTAAGTAATGGTCTGTAATTAGTATGACAAGCCTCTCAATTCCTGAACTTTTAAAAAAGTCTTACGTCAATATTTGTAGTTAGAGACCACCTTGATTGTGTTAAAGCTAAATGCAAAATCCACCCCAAAACAGGCGTAGGTGACTCCTATCATACAGCTCTGTCTCTTGATGATGACACAGATGCATCGGTCTTTTGTAAAGTTACTCTCCCTGGGACTGAGATGAATCCATTGCTTGTGATGGGAGGGATAAGATACTGTTCATGTGTGTAGGCGCTCATGAATTTGCTCTATTATGATGCTACATCATTAAATAAATGTCCGGTCTGAGTGTCTGGGGGAGCTGTCATGGCTGCTTCTTGCTCCTGGTATCAAGGTTATCATGCCATGGATGTCTAAACATACAAACTGCATCCCCCATAAAGAAAATGTTTTGGCCCATATGTGACATTTTCTTCAGAAAATCTTAAGTAAACTGTGCTAAATTAATTCAAGTAAAAGTACTCATTATGCAAAATGTCCCCTTTAAGAACTGCATGTGAGTACTGATGGTCTGTTAGGGGCAGTAAAATCTTGTTGGGAACCACTGCAGTGCATCACATTTTATAAGCTCAATATTGGTGTTGTGCATAAAATCTTATTCTGCAAGGCAACCAGCAACTTTAGCTGGGAAATAATTGTATTGCTGTAAAAAGTACATTCATTGAGGTATAGAGCAGCGTATAATAGAAACACCCCTGTAAAGCACAATTTGGAGCTCTGCGGTCCGAAATTGTACTTCAGTCCATCACTTGAGTAAATGTACTTGGTTCACCCTGAAAAGACCAAACTCAGATTTTACATGATTTATGTACATGGATGGATTATGAGAAAATGGGTACCTGGGCACAGACAGGTAAGAGCCCCCCGTCCCGGTCCCCGTCCCTCTTACATAGGACCCCCAGACTGAGAGACAGATAAAATAACAACTACAACAACTACATGTGTCTTGTTTTTGTCTTTCTGTGTCTCTGAGGTCGTTTTTCATCCCTTGGTTGTTTTTGCGGTCTGGTGGGTGTGTGTCTCTTTTCTGTGGTCATTGTTCAGGCCCAGGCGTCCGCCGATAAGCCCGGTAGGCCTGCTCAGTACCTCCATCCACGCCTGTATACCACATCTGTAAATTGCTTGCCCGGTGGAAAATCTTGGCACCAGCAAAGGTTGCGACACCCTGCACCCCCCCCGCCCCAGCTATCGTTTTCCTCCTACGCACCTGTTCAGATTAACGTGTGTGGACAGAGTGGTGTAATAATTAATGGGGGGATAAAACATGAAGTTACAAGGCAGGTTGTCAGACTTCTCATCCTTGGAAAGACAGGCCGGAGGCTTCCCTACGTCTGCGTCTGATTTTTGAACCAATTCTGCAATGGTGCAAACCCCAAAATCAAAGTTTTGCGTTGCTATTTCGTTCACGTGTGTGTGTGGGGGTGGTGGACAAACTGAATGACACGGAGGGAGAAGGAGAGAGGGCTCGCGCTCCCTCCCACCGCTCGTGCGCACCGACTGTGACTGCGCTCCCTCTTTTCCTACATTCAAACATGGCGAAACTCTTTGCCATTATACCACCACCATCACCCTCACCCTTCTCCACTTCATCGTCCTCGTCGCCGCCGCCAACAACGACAACACCACCACCACCACCACCACCACCATCATCATCATCGTCATCATCATCTTCACTATCATCATCACCATTATCTCCGTTACCGTGATGACCCGGGAGGATGGAGAAGTTGTCGGCGAGCCTGTCGGAGATCACTTGGAGCCCGTTGGCGCTGCCGTTGGACGCGGTGGTCAGCAAGTTCCGTCTGCCTACTCTGGTCCGTCTGGCCCACGGTAAGAGACAACCTTCCCTTAAGGGGCTTCGACCGCCAGCGCGACCGTTAAAAACTTTCAGGGCTGCCGTGTATTCGCTTGACAACTGTTAGCTAACTCTGCCGCTCCTCCGTCGCTTCACAGCCACCAGAGGTAAGACAACCGTGACAGTAAGGATGAGGAGTAACGATAAATGTGGATTTTCCAGTTGGGAAACGTGAAAGACACAAACGCGTATCGAGTAAAGTGCGTTAGTACGGGGTTTTGTGGATGTAACGACGCTGAAATATAACGACAAGTGTAGCAATTAACTGAGGAATCTGTGCAGCATTTTAATAGTGTCAAGGTTGCCAGGAAAAATTTCCGCTTCCGGTCAAAACGTTCAAAATAAATTCTTAACCGTATCAGAATTTTTTTTTAAAATAAGTTTTTAATGAAAAAAAAAAACTGGCTTAAAATATTTTTAAACAATAAAATAAATGAATAAATGTAATCAGCTATCATTAACTTAGAGGTTAACCTCATATAATAATTGTGAAACAATTTAGGCAGACATTTTAATGGGGGTTAGCGCTGAAGCAGGTGATTTATCAATTAGTCGATTGACAGAAAAGTAGTCACTAACTGTTTTGATAATCGAATGATAATATTAACTAAAGTAATATTAAAGCAAAAATACCAATCATTCCATGTATTTTCCATGTTAACTAATTATTTTCCGTTGACTGGACGAAGAAACACATTTACAGACATCACTTTTCACTTTTGGAAGTTGTAACAGGCATTTTCATCTATTTTTTGTCATTTCATAGACCAAACGATTATCAATTAATGATATAAATAATCTGCAGAATAATAGATAATGAACATGGTCTTTAGTTGCAGCCCTAATGGGGATGCTCGAATAGTTTAAAGCAGATATTTAAATTCATTTACAATGTGTATATAAAAGGTTTTGTCTTTTAAATGAAAGCTGGGCAAATAAGTGTTACTTCTCTTTCTAAAATTATATTTGATGGTCTCTCACGAACTAGAGGTTACCCACTTTGACTAGACGGGCAACATTACCCAGAGTTCCTTAGAAGTGATTCCAGTGAACAGCACACAGTACTAACGTCATGTTTACTAACGTCTGACGTTGGTTATGTTTTATACCAAATGACACTTAAGAGATTAGAGGCTCTCTCGGCTGTTTATGAGCCTGTATTATGGGCTCAGATTAATTAATTAATTGATCTGTTCCTAGACCTAGGTGACATCAGAAATCACTTTAATCAAAGATGCAAAACTGTGATGTCTCAGTCTTGGATGTGCTTCGCTATTGTAGCGTCACTTTTTACTTTTGGCTGACGGGTCCAATAAAGATAGGGCTCAGATTTGCTTTGAATCAAAATGTATAATTGATTCAAATGAGGTTTCTGCTAAAATGAGGCATGCTGTCAAACAAAAAGACTCCATACAGAATATAACATATTTCCTTTTTTTGGAATAGATCATTTGTTTTTTTGTTCATCGTGTGCAATATTTTGGATATTATTGATGTAGTTTGACAAAACATTTGAGAAGCCACTACTACTGTTACAATCAAGTGCTATCATTTTTCTTGGGACAAGGTGTACAGTGTATTGCAGTAAGTTTTACCGACTGTCCCGGCTCTCTGGGCACATTTCATGCTCTTATTTTGAAACCAACATGGCTTTATTTCCGTTATTATTCCGGTTAAATGTGGCTACCTTGATGCAGCTGCAGCGTTCATTCTCGGCCACAGACTTTCACAGTTTAGACTAATCCACTAACGTGGATACGAGAGTTAATATGTAACATCTGGGTTCAGTCTTCTTTTTATTTGTGTTGTTTTCTCACGCCAACGCGATCCTCCACTGAACCAGATTTCGGTGTCTTTCCTTTGGGATCGGGCGACGGGTGTCGTGGCCAAAGTTGTTCCAGTCCAGCGAGACCCGGAAAGCCACAAAGTGTCTGTTGTGCTGCTGAAGTGCTGCTCAATTCTTTTCATATGTAAATGCTGTAATCTGTCGGTGAATGTGGTGAATACTAACGAGCAGCGACGAGGGTTGGTGGTGGTGGTGGGGGCTCCAACTTTCCTCGGTGGACAAAAGCGCGCACCCGAGCCATGTCATGGTCCCCCCAGAAAATTACGCACCTTACCGTCTCCGGCGCGTGTGCGTTGCAGAGAGAGTTCACCCGTGGGTGTTTATTAACGGCTCTGTAGTTAGCCCACAGATGACAGCTTGTTTGCACAGGCCGCCAACCCAGATGGTGGTTTGGTTATTTACAACAGGGTATGATGTCAGCAAGCCAGCTTTTCTCCCTCCATTTCATCATATTGACAACAAACAACAACAGTGTTTTATCCGGATGGCAAGACTGTGTTTCTGTAGTATGTGTGTGTGTGTGTGTGTGTGTGTGTGTGTGTGTGTGATGGGGAGGCTCTCCTCATACAGTATGAATGCTACCAAATGAACCCAAACCGCCCAATAAACAGTCGAAGCCATGTCATGATTGCAAAGTACAGTATTCTATGCAAATACAATGCACAGCCGACTTGTCGTGCATAAAGTGGCGTCTTCGACCACATGACAAAAAAGCAGCACTTTCTCTCTTAGTTCGTCGAGATAATCTACATGCTGCACCTCACTGGGGACAGTTACAGGATTTCTTACTCTTGAGTAGTAAAATAGTTCCAATGAGGGCTTCGACCTCTGAATATTTTCAGTATAACCTAAATGTCTAAGGCACCTTCAAATGTTTTGTTTTGTCCCAAAGCCAAAGATATTCTGTGTGCTATGAAATAAAACAGAAAAAGGCAGCATGTTCTCACATTGGAGAAACTGAAACAAGAGAATGGGCAGCACGTTGGCCTGAAAAAATGACTTAAACAATTGATTTATTATCAATATAGTGGCTAATTAATTTCCTCTCGATCAACTACTTGATTAATTGACCAAAGTTTCAAATCTAGTTCCAATGAAAATAAACCAACACATACAAACGTGTCTCAAGTTATCATCTAGTACTTTGGTCAAGGTCAGACCTTCAGCAGAGCTTACACAATAGATTAGGTGTTTGCATTGGACACAAATGTGTTTTTTGTGGAAAATAACGTTGCTGTGTTGCTTGACACCACTGAGGATAAGAGGGTAGATATGTCTGTTTGTGATTTGAGTGAACTGAACCATTAACATACAGTTAAAAACTTTGATATGTTCACTAGCCAGAGCAAACTGAGACACACAGATACAAATTTAGTGTCAAGCCTAAAGTGAAAATGAGCCAAACTCCCAAAAGAGAACAAGCTCCTCTGCTGATAATAAACTTTTCAGCATAGGACCTGTTGTATTTCTACTTACACTCCCACATCCTCTGTCCTGTGTTTCTGGTCATCCATCCATCAGCATGACTGTTAGACTAAAAGGTTTGGGAGTAACAGCTATCCCTGAGTAACAAGAGCAAAAAGAATTGCATCCATGTGATCTGTGTGTGAGCCTGTGAGTGTGAGAGAGTGTGTGTGTGTGCTGTGTGATTGAATTGTACCACTGCGCCATCAGAAATCAATGCTGTTGTGCTACACGATGGCTCTAGTGAAAGCTGGAGAGCTGTGCGTGTGTGTGTGTTTGTGTGGGTACGTATGGGGGCTGTGTAATAGTAGGTTGCCAGTTGCATAGCGGGGTCCAAATGAGTAGGTTAGGGGTGGTGAACCGTCACTGATGGTGGTAATTATTGACACTGAATCCTCAATGCATGTGTGTGTGTGTGTGTGTGTATGGGGAGGTGTTTTAGTGTTTTCCATTGCTGAGCCACTAACGGTGACCTTAGAAATTAAAACCTGAGGCCAGTTGACTGTTTGTGAATCCCTAATCCATTTGTGTGTGTATGTGCGTGTGTTCCAGGTGAATGTGTGGAGGGTCTGTCAGAGGAGGATGTGGTGCTTTTACACTCCTGTCGTCAGTGGACCACAGTGACGGCCCACAGCTTGGAAGAGGGACACTACGTCATTGGACCCAAGATAGACATCCCTCTGCAATACCAGGGTGAGTGCACACACACACACACACACACACACACACACACACACACACACACTGCTTTTCTACACTAGCATGGACAAAAATTCCTAAATAGTCAAAATTTGTCCTGACCTTAAAAAAAAAACCAAAAAGCAAATCTTCCCTAAAATGTCCATTTTATCTAGGGGGTAAAAATAAATACACATTTTTGTCGCAAGGTCAAAATTTTCCACTTGTTCTATATTTGGTGGGGAATTCATGTCACTTTGGGGGTAGGCAAACAAACACATACAATAGACACAGTAGAATTAGACTGATACCGTATACTGCTATTGGCAAGTAATGATGTCTGATGTGTCGACATTTCTTCGAAACTTGCAATGACATTTAATTGAATTTAGAATTTTTTTAGTAAAGCTTGTGTTTATTTAATTGTTTGGTTAATGACATGATGAATATTAGAGGTATCTCTAGTGTTGAATAGTATGGTCTTAAAGATAAACTAACGTTTTTAATGATTTTTATGATGGGAATTTTATGACTTCATTAGATTGTGATATATGACAGGAAATGAGGGAGGAAGAATTGCAACAATTGTCTCAGACAGACTCAAACCAGGGATGTTGTGGTTCATGATCGTCTTCTTAACCTCTAAGCCACAGGGGGGCTGTAAAGATAAATTAAAAAAGCTAAAATAAGTTTAAGTTCAATAGTTCGTCCCCATTTCAAACAGGCTGATCCGAATTAGTCTTGATGTAACTCATATAATAAACATGAACAGAAAAAAATGGTTGTATAAAAGCATACAACCACACAACCCAATACAATGTACTGTAGTCACAGTAGATGCCTCAGTAGAACAGTCTCCTCATTTTTTTTTCTTCGATATATAGTGATTCATCGAGAACTTGGCAGATAACACTATTCAAAAGCTATGACCTTTCAAGCCTGACATAGCAAAAAGCCCAAATGTAAACTCCCAAAGAAGGTCTCTTTATAGAGAAGGAAAATGAGTTTCACGTAATCATTCCAGTCACAATCTATGATCTAAACTGTGACAGTAACAGTACATTTACATTGCATATGGCAAGTTCACGAGCAGAGCTGAAATAATTGCGCTGTTAATCAATTAATTAATCGACAGAAAATTATTCAGTAACTATTTTGATAATCGTTTAATCGCGTCAGTCATTTTTAAAGAATGCCAAACATTTGTTGGTTCCAGCTGTTCCAAAGTGAAGATTTGCTGCTTTTCTTTGTCATATATGATCATAAAATGAACATCTTTGGGTTGTAAACTGTTGGTTGGACAAGATTAATCAATGATCAATCATCAGAATAATAATAAGTCATTGAAGATAAACTTAAGTTGCCGCCCGAGTCGTAGGTTCAAACCCCACTGGGGATGACTGGAACCCCTCTTTGTAGAGTTTGCATGTTCTTAAAATGTATGTGACTTCCCTCTGGTTGCTTCCGCCCAAAAGGCACACATGTCAGGCATTAGGAATACTCCTGCCCGTGACTTTGAACGAGGCATTGGGCTCACAACTAGATCCCACAAGCAATGTGGAAGCACAGTGAGTGCCCACTGCTCCTAAATATGTGGGACAGCTCAAACTCAGAGAATGAATTTCCCTACTAGGGTGAAACCCTAACAAGCAACGGTCCCCTAATGAACCAGTCATTACAAGCGTATGCTGTGCAGCCAAACATTGTTCATGTCCTGACCAAGAAAACATTTCTAACACTGTTTTTCAGATTAAACAAACAAGGTGAAACATGTTAATTAGTGATCTTTAGAAGTGCTGGTTGGCAGATTTTGTTACCTTTGGCCGGTCTCGCTGTTTCCCCCTGTACTTTCCAGCCCTTATGTTATGCGAGAAAGCAAATACGTTTATTTGCCAAAAATGCTGAACAATTCCTTTAAAGCTTTACGGGGAACCAAAGGGGAAAACTGTATATTTGGTGACCAAAATTACTTTACTGTTATCCAATAAATACCACATTAGCACAAACAGTGATTTCTGTGTTTCGGGTGAGGAAGTCACGTATTAAAACTTGAAAAACAGTGAAATGGTCACATTTAGATAATAATAATTAAAACATTCAATCAGACCCTAATATTAGACCTTAGCAAACAGACATATACCGTTACATACACCCATACACACACTTACTACATTCCATATTCATACAGCCAACTGGCTACTGAAGGTGTGACCTTCCCTGTCTCCTCCTTTCCATTCACTGGTAGTTTTCCCGCTGAATGAGTCCAGCCAGTATGACCTCACCGGAGCTCATCCCCACAATCCCATTGTTCGGATTCTCCATCCATTCACATTATTCACTGTGTAACTGGATCTTAATGCCTCCTCTCCACTGCTTCCTCCATTGATGGAGCACTGATATTACCTCACACTACTGCCGCCTCCCAGGCTCCTTTTCGGAAGAAAGAGAGAGCATTTGGGTGGGAGGGGGTATGTTGAGATCATTGTCATTTTAGACATTTTAGCATTTCACATCACAAGCATGTGACCACCAGCATTAGCAAAGGGAAGTAGGCAGCTCCAAGAACCAAGGTCAAGAACTCAAACAGTAGTTGTGTCAAACAATAAATAAGAAATACAAATGTAACAGAGATACGTGAAGTAAATAACAAGTAAATAGGTGCTGGCTTAGTGATTCTTATACAGTCTGTCCTTGGGTTTCCAAAAGTATTAGAGTGGGCCATTTAAGTGTAACAGTGGGTTGCACTGGTGTAGCCAGGCTTTTCTTACGGCCCTTATGAACCAAAAGATCCCAGGACTAGAAGTATTGAAAAGTTTAGGAATTACACAAATTTCTTGAACACATTTTTGTCATTACCACTGCACATGAAAACCTGGGACGTTTAATTCGTAATCCTCAAGACTTTCATCATATCAAACTCAATTTCTGGCACTCTATATAGTAGTTTGCATCGTCAGTGGCAGAGTCTGTTATTTCCACGCTGGATTCAAATCTCAGGCACACTGACAAGGGATTCACAGCAAACAATGCATGCTCATACTGGACAAAATTCAAAGGACAAGAGCTGGCTCATGCGCACATTATATTACTAAGACGGTCTAAGTGTTACCACTTGTAACTATGGGTGTCGCCAAATTAACCAAACTGAAATTTTAAGGATTATAACTTTAAGGCAGATTAGGAGGTGGTGATGGGAAAATTGCAGTCATCTTGGACAATAATTTTTAAAACAAAGTTACTTTACCTAATAGTCTTCATTTCAGTTTTGCCATATGAAACTCTAGGTCTCCTAAATTTAAAACACGCAAAACAGCAGCTCCAAGATTCATTTGGGTTTTATATCTTCATATTATTTCTTGTAACATTTGCCTTCCCTTGCTGCTCCTTTATTTCAATCTACTGGCTTCCAGTTTTTGTAAAAGGGCTGGCATATATGTGTCTTGTCAGTTAATGATGTTCATGGCAGGGACTTTTTTTAGGAGGAAGTGACTGGGGATAAGGAACCAAAATGGTTCCGCTGGCGGAAAAGGGGCTTCACAGTAAGAGTCTAACAGGCAACAGCCTTGTAAGGGCTGCTGTGGGGTGACTCTTGATTGTTGTGTGCATTGCTGTCTCTGGACCCTGGAGCATTACATCAACCCGATGTCCACCATTTTAATGATTCCTTTTGGTTGGAAAGAAAAACCAAGCTAGCAAAGCTAATTAAAACCCATGCTTATTTTTAGGACTACCTTTATGTCTCTCTAACTATAACAGGTGAGTTGTTGTTGAATCAGAGGCCATTGCCAGTGATGAGCTAATGTCTGTGTGATGACTTCATACAGGAAGTCTAAATAAGCTTAGGAGGAGAGCAATATAGGTTCCCCCCTGGGGATGGACAACAGGATGCTCCCTCCTCCTCCTTATCCTCGCCACGGCTGTCTGTATCCTCCTCGGTCCATCAGGGAGCGGCAACAGTGATTGAAGAGTAGAGGACAGAAGACCCCAATGATCCCTTGTCATGACTAGGTTTCAAGGAAGCAGCCACTATTGTAATGGGGCAGTAGCGGCCAAACCCTTACTTGTAGGGATTTAAAAGCATCAGAGTGATTCTGTTTTTATTTCTTGGAACAACCTTTTCTCACAGAGTAATATTAGCTTTTTATTTTAGTGTCACATCTCAGTAACATTTGGAGTCTCGCTTGTAGCCAAACGATCCCCATACTAATAGGAGTTACCAAGATGGAGCTGGAGTTTGTATGGTATTGTGGTAAAACCTGATTCATTTGAAAACCCCTCCTCAGCCTGTCACTTTTTTAGGGAAGGGGGTTGGTGGGTTGTGTTGCAAAGTAGCACTTGCGGGTGGGTGGAAGCTCCTTATCCTGGGGGCTCTGTTTGAATTGGAAGGCGGGGGGTGGAGGAGAAAGAGGGGGAGAAAGAAGGAGGGAGCTGCTGGTGAGAAGGATGGTGGAGTTTGGTATTCTGCTCTGCCCTCCAGACAAAAAAAAACTTTCCCGTGTCTCTTTCCCTCAAACACAAACACTTTGACTGTGAGAAAAAAGGAGGATCCTTCGAGGGTTATCATAGTTCAATGCAAGAATAATATGAGAGCCATTAAAAATGTTTATTTAATACAGCGGACTTGGAGCCCATTGTGCATTCCTTAAGTGGTTCAACATCAAAAGGTGGTACAAACCACAAAAATTTACAGTTTATAGACCACAAACACAGTTACTGGACGACAACAATGGAGTGCATACAGTAAGTGTGAAAGACGGAGGAGGGGATGAGCAAGGGAAAGAAAGGGTGAAAGAGAGAGAGTTGTGCATGTGTATGTGTGTGTGTGTGTGTGTGAGACAGAGTGTATGTGTGAGTGTCTCCATGGTGATGTGTCTCTGCTCTGCGTGAGAATGGGGGTCCTTTATTGGTTGCCATGCCAACGCCGTCAGCTTTTGATTGGCCGATAGCTGGTGCCAGGTCATAGGTCATGGAGGTGTCTTTGTATTCTTCTCGTCCAAACAGTGTCTACTGCGGATGTGTGTGTGTGTGTGTGTTTGGAGTAAGACTGCAGGAAGTCAAAAAGAAAAAAGAAAGACAGAACAAAAACAACTTTTTGCCTTCCTTTTCCTCCCTTTCCTCCTCTTCTTCCCTGTGCTGCTTTCTTCCTTTCTTGTCCTCCTCCACTTTTCTCTACCCATCTCTCTCCTTGTCCTCCTTCCTTCCCTCTCTCCCCCATTTTCTTCATCATCCTCTCTCCTCTGGGCTCCCTCTACTTTATTCTTCTTCTGTCCTTTCCTTCACTTCCTTCACCAACTCACTTCTTCTTCCGCCTTATTTTCTCTTCCACCCTTCTCATCTCCTTCACCTCTACCCCCATCACCATCATCCTGTTTCCACCATCTCTGTAGGCAAGTTCAAGTTGTTGGATGAAGACCGGGACGTCAGGGATCCTGTCCAGTATTTCTCCAGTGTGGAGGAAGTTGCTGGAGTCTTCCCTGACCGGGTCTTTGTCATGGAGACGATCACCTTTAGTGTCAAGGTTAGCACTTTCTCACATCCTCATATAATGCATTTCCAGCTCTACTCTACTTTACTTAGCCTTTGATAGGCAGGTAAAGTTGTATCCTGGTCTTCCCACTCCAGGTTATTTCATAGTTTTTGAGTAACATGACTCAGTCTGCGCACAACCTTCTAGCAATGCATTATCAATTCCCCCTCACCCATGCATGTGTGTGCTGCAGGTGGTTTCAGGGGAGTTCAGTGAGGACAGCGAGCCCTACAGCTTCACTCTGCAGGCTGGAGATGAGCTGTCACTCATGGGGAAAGCGGAGCTGCTCTGTGCCACGCCCTCAAAGGAAAAGACGGGACTGAGTGCACTCCTGAGACGCCTGGGAAAGACTCCTAGAAGTAAGTAAGGCCGAACTCGGTGTGTTGAGTTCTATGTTTTATGGAGTCCTATTTCAGTGGTTGCACATGAGGATGAGGAAAAGGGAATCAGTGACATCAGTGGCAGTACTGTGTGGGATGAGATATTTATGCCTGGAAAAGGGTACCTACTGTTGATTTTTAAATCTATATGGATGATTTTGCTTTGTAACTTCTGCAAGAAAAAGGTGCCTGGACCTTTTCAGCTCCATCTCTTTGTTGTCTACTTTCACCAGAATAAAGATGGGTTTATCCTCGTTGAAAGAGGTTAGGAGACTACTGGCGTCCACTCGCCGTCTTTGCGTTTTTCATTTGTCGATAGAGCTGTGGTATTTACAGTAGAAATGGCTTTACTGGATGTTTGATAGTGAAAACGAGCAGATCACTGAGCCTTTCTTTAGCTCGCTTAATACTGCCTTCACTATCAGCAACATCAGCATCTGCACCAACGTCAGAAACTTATAGGAGAAAACACAAGCTGCACAAATTCACCAATTACAGCTCTTGTGATGTCAACATGGCAGGTATGTAGCTACGATAGCTCGGACATGTAGTTAATTTGTTTAGGAGGTTCACATCAGCATAGCATATGGCTCTGTAGATATGCCCAACCCCCTGAAGGCACAACCATGGATTTTCATATTCTGGTGTTTTATTTCCTTAGTCTCTTTTGACCCTGTGCCCCTCCACCTCTCTGTCTTTGCCTCCTCAGGTAAAACTCCCTGCCTGGTCTGTATGAACCATCGCACCAACCAGAGTGTCAGCCTCCCCTTTGGCTGCCGTGGACGCTTTTGCACACGCTCCCCCCTGGAACAAGGCATGCTGGGAGGGGAGCACACGGTACGCAGCATAATTGAGAGGGTTCGCCTCCCCGTCAATGTGTCCGTACCTTCACGACCGCCACGAAACCCCTACGACCGCCATGCGGTCCGTGAGGGCCACCGCTACAAGCTGCTCAACATCGTCAGCAAGACGGTGGTGCTCTGCATGGTACTCCGCCGACAGGAAGTCTCCCCTTCCCATTTCCTGCTGCTGCGTTGCATGCCCCGGTTTAATGTGGCCGAGGCCTCCGTTCACACAGCGGCGCTGGAAAGCCTCCTACTGCGACACGCGTTCGACCCCGATGCCTACTCTCGTGCCGTTAGAGAAACCCGGCCAGAGCTAGAGTGTATGACAGAGGAGTGTGTGAGCCCGCGGCGCTCTCGCGTGTGTGTGTCGGGTCAGGACTCGTTGGCACCGGCACTGCAGCGCCTCTCAATGTGCGGGTATGGCGGTGGGGTTTCGGACAGCCTGTCACAGCGCTGTAGGGACTCTCTTGGGGAGAGACTGGGGGAGGGACCAGGTGAGGAGAGGGAGTATGTGACTCCTGAGTGGACTGAGGCTGAAATGAGGACCAGTGAGGAAATCCCTTATGAGGAACTCTGGACCAATCAGACAGCAGAGGGCTTGGGGAAGGAGCCAAACCTCATCTCCTTCCATTCGTCTTCCTCATTGGATGGTTCTCTTGGTACCATGGTGACAAGAGTGTCTACCCCGCCACCTGTACCTCCCAAATCTGATGCTGTGAGTTTCAGTCTTCAACTCCTGTCTTCCCTTTTGTCCCTCTGTCTCTCATTCCTCTTATCTGTCCACAGCAGCATCCGGCTGTAAAACTCAGGATGCCTGGCTTGAATTATTCATACATTACAGCTTTTAAACCTCACCAACTGACCACATAAGCACACACACACAGACACACACACACACACACACACACACACACACACACACACACACACACACACACACACACTGCCTTCCTGGAAAGGCTGCCATACACTCACAGCACATGAATACATACGTCATCACTAAGCACGCAGGTACATGTTTGCTGTATTCCGGGATACAATAATTCAATAAACGGTACTGAACTATTTTATTCCCACAGCAGAGTATGACACTAATGGAATCTGTGGTTTTAAGAATGAACAAATTATTGTTGACTTCCTGATAAAAGATGGTGACAAAGCAACAGTCTAACCATTTCAAATGATAAAAACAGAAAACAAAATCTATCACAATACGTTGGTTGTTGTATAAGTGCTAATCCAGAGGCTTTGTTTATTGTAATTGCTGTGTATCAGTACTGCACTTTCCAAAAACCTGTCAATCAAACAGGCTGGGTTGTTTTTTTCTTAGAGTTTCAGTGAAGTTTTAGTTTCTGCAGATGACGGTTTCTTTTTTTTTTTTCCTGCTCAGCAATGTTGACAGTTGATGACAGTGTCAGCTCGTCCAACATCTGTTCAGGTGGGGCAGTACCACTTATTCTGCCTGTACATCTGGAACTATTTTTATATTATATTTGTATATTATAACGCGAATCGCAAGTTCCCACACACCAAGGTTGCGTCTTGAAATAGCTTTACTTCTGAAAAACAGTTCAAAAAACATATACCCAAACATATTCAATTTAATTTCATTTGGTTTCATTGGTCCTTATATAAAACAGAGCAACGTAGCACAAACTCTGGAAAGAGAGAATAGTTAATCTTTTTTCTTTAACAAATGACTTAAACAATGCATTGATTTTCCAAATTCTTGCTTAGTTTTTTGTTGATAAAGTAAATGTAAGCGTTATTACAGTTATTTCAAACGACCGTTCCCTAGGTTTAATGACAAAACTAGTACGTTACATCCTCAATAGCTTCCTAAGGGTTCAGTCATTGGTTTATTCATCAGGGCTTTGAACTCAACCCCCGAGCACTCGACTGAATAGTTTTAAAGTTATTTCAAAGTTTCTTTTGTAGTAACCAAGCTCCTCTTCGTCTATTGATTGGAAATGACCTGGAAGCGTAAAATGCATCAATATCTGTAGAACCATTTTTTTCAGTGCATAGTGTAGCAACCAGATATTAAGAACTTAGAAGTGAAAAAGTACAAACTTTAATGAACAACGTGTGGTGCAATCATTACTGTGTTACATCACTTGATAGAAACAGATGAATCAAGTTTATTGAACATAAATGGGAAGGTTGTGGAATATTCCTTTTTAAGTGCTTAAGTGGATAGTGTACTTTAAGAAGTGTAGCTAAATTTCTTCGTAGGATTGTTTTGGCTACTTTTTTACTTTTTCAATCTGATTTATTCTTTTATTACTTTACTAATTTTAGGGGTTGTACCTACACTGCTATAGTTCATCGTGCTCCTCGTGTTCCACTGAAGGCTCTTATGTTCCTCTGTAAGACGACCAGTTCCCGCATATATGAAGCTTCCTTAAAACCAAATGGTTTTTAAACCAGAGAATGGTGTTTCCTGTTGAAAACAAGGTTGTTTTTGTTGCTGCTATTCCCCAACGTTAGAGTGCATATGTTAGTGTATATGGCATCTGTGTTTGTAAGGGAGGCATTATCACGCTTGTTTTGTTTAATTAACTTTTTTCTTTTAAAGTGATGGCAGCCAGCAGCAGCACAGAGAAGGTTTGTGGGTGTTGATGTCTGTATTGCAGCTGGATTATACCCTGTCACACACACAGTTCCTCATTCCCTGATATTTAGCCTGCCAAGACACTATCTGAGTGTTTGCGTGTGTGTGTGTGTGTGTGTGCATGTTTGTTTGTCCGAGGTGTAAAGGTCATTAAGTTTGGCATTTACCATGCAGAACACTGGGACAAGTCAGCAGACACACACACACAAACTGGAGCCTCCTGAAAAGTCAAGTTTTAGGAGTTACATTTTTTGCTGTTGTAGCTCTCATTTTTCTGTGTGTGTGTGTGTGTGTGTGTGTGTGTGTGTGTGCGTGTGTGTGTGGTTGCCTGTAGGTGAGAGAGGAGTGTCGCTACTTGATCGCCCCTCCGGTCCCCCCTCGCTGCTCTAAAGGGGGCTCTATCTCCAGTCCGGCCCCCAGCCCCCCTGTCCCACCTCGCTTCCCAAAAACCTCCACTTCCCTGAGACAAAACCTCTCCTTCTACTCCTCTGGACTTCAGGACAGGTACTTTATGAAGGTCTTGTTGTAAATAAAAACATGCAACAGATCAGCCATTATATTACATTTTTTGGAATTATTAGTATAATTACTGAGAGGAGCAGCCGCCTTATCTGATCTGACATTGTTTTATTTTGGATGTGCTTTATGACGCAAACAGGAAGAGGTTTGCGTTCTTCTAGCTCGAATTGAGCTTAACTAACCAGTGTTTCCTAAACAAAGGATGCCACCAAATCTCATCCTTCTTGCTCTTTAAAGCAGATGATACTGTTTATAGACGGGAAGAACAGGAACAAATAGGAACTTTCTCTTTGCAATAGGACATAGTAGGGATAATTTAAATTTGGTGTAATTATTGAGAAATTCACAAATTTTGACTAGTGTTGTTAGATGGAGGCTTCCATTGGATCCCAGGTTAGCACAATGACTTTGACAATAGTAAAGTGATGTTTTTCAAATAGCTATATACAGCACCCTCAGGTACGATTTGTATCACTTAAGCTACATGTTTCAGCTCTGAAATATGATGCAGTTTGGTTGATTACCATTTTATTGTATAAATTATAAACATACTTTGGCTTTCTAGTAGATGACATTACCTTATTTGACATTTTTTAATCAGATCGTAATGTTTTGTTAGTTTTATTATTCTTTAGTGGTGCAACTACTATTAATTATTAATCTGTTGATTTTTTTTTTTTTATTATTCGATTGTTTAGTCTATAAAAGGAGAAAAATCTTTACATTGCTGGTGGTGTCCACCCAAGAGTCCCAAACCCAAAGATATTCATTTTATAGTGATATAAAACAGAGAAAGAAGCTGAAACGACCAAACATTTTGGATTTTCTAAAAAAAAGTACAGACATGATTAATCGATTATCAAAAATGTTTTCAAATAATTCTGTCAGCAACTAATAAATTAATTGACTAATCATTTCAGCTCTACTATTTTTTAGTAATATCCTGAATGACAGTATAGTTTTTAATGGTCCAAAGACTATTTCAAAGCCTTTTGGACACTGACAAGAACAGGCATTTTGAAAAAAGACTTTTTGGCTCCCAAAATAATGGGAAATATCGAATGCAGCAGCAGAATATATCAGGTACTGGCTGTGCAGTCAACCACATTGTAAAATCCATATTGATCAGACCAAAGCTGGTAAGCGCTGATTTGGTCAGGCCAAATCAGTGCTGTAAATCTTCACGTTTACAGTTTTTCTGAGTGCTATAGCACTCAGAAAAACCACAGCTTTTTTATGCCAACATAACTGAGACGGTCCTTAAAGTGCTGAGCAAGAAAGCAAATTTTACACATTTACAGTTCCATGTCTAGTTGACGTATAACTATTTTATCAACTATATTTTAATGAGTGTATTTGGAGTCAGAGCCTGTTTGACAGCGAAATATAGTAATTTAAATACTGCTGAAATAACTAATATTTAAAATGACCATGTTTAATCCTGTTTTATCCTACAGGTCTTGATGTCTTTTGACTTGCAAAACCTCAATAAATGCTTGCTGGGAAATAACTTGTTGGTATGGTCAAATAACAATAAACTATAGCCCAGAAAATGTGAATGATTTCAGTTTTTCATATGGAATTTATTGGTGTTAAATCATGCTGACTTATCATGGAAACTAATCCCATTTTCTGTTGCTCTGTCCCAGCTGCTCACCCTCTCCAGATGCTTCCTTGTACTGTTACCCGTGCTCCTGGGCAGACTGCCCTGCCCCTAACCCTGCCAGTCCTGAGCCAGTCCCTGCCGTCCCCGCAGACAACACAGCCAATCCTCAGCCGGCACAGGCCACCTGGGCAGAGCCGTGGGTGGATTCCTTCACCTCCTCCGGACCCCGACTCAGGCCACCACCTCCACAGAGTCGATTCGCTCCATTTGGGGCGTTGAACCCCTTCAACCGCCAGTCCCCTTGCCCCTCGCCTGAGCCTGCTGCCAATCCCCCGACAGATTCCTCCAGAGGTGCAGAGGGCGGTGGGACGTCCACGGGGGTCACTGAAGGGTTGTCCCCGCCTCCTGACCCCACCTGGCGGCCTCCTGCTGACCTGTCTGCTCTGTCATTGGAGGAAGTGTCAGCATGCCTGCGGTTCATTGGTCTATCAGAGGGAGCGGTGGCAGTGTTCCAGAGGGAGCGAATTGACGGCAGCCTCCTAGTGCAGCTGACTGAGGACATCCTGTCACATGACTTCCAACTGAGCCGACTCCATGTCACCAAGATCACACAGTTCATACAGGGCTGGAGGCCCAAAATCTAACACACGCACACACACACACACACACGCACACACTGTCCAGATAATGTGCCTGTCGGCTCCTGAGCCTTCCTGAACGTGCCTTCCACTGTGACCAACTGGCTGCTGAGCCCCACCGACTGAGCTGAGACTTTGCTGAAGGAAACCACGCCATCCTGTGGTCAAACTGTAGAACCGACACTTGACCGGCTCTCACGCCAAGAGTTTCAGACAGACTGACTGCATATTTCCTGTCTGAATCACAGACTGGGACTAGTTTACTAACAAATGGCTACAGCAGAGAGCTACATGATGAAAGTGCCCCATTTGGTATTTGGGGCAGATAGTCAACCACAATACATCCTCATGCTACCAAACAACAGAAAGGTTTTAAGCACTACTTACATTTGTGCTGCCTCCCTGCTGTTGTCCGTCATAAAACCTGACAAGAGGGGAAAACATGCCTTCATTTGACATAAAAACACTATGACAAATCGACAGAATTCCTGCAGTATCTACGCATTTCATAAATTACACCACAGTTGGGGTTTGAAGTGAGACGGGCGGTAAGGGATTCACAGTCTCTCTTTGTTGACCAGTACGAGATGTAACAACACAGATGTAACAGCGAACCCGTCCCCTACACGAGCGTCTTGCGCAGCCTTCATCATCACTGAGCTTCATTGGCATGTAACTGGCATAGATAAAAGAGTGAGAGGTTCTCAGGAGATGAGAAACAGCTAGTTGTTGAAAGCTAAATAAAAAAAGAAAAATCTAGAAAGTCTGAAATCTTAGCACCCAATTAATCACTGAGTTTCCGGCACTGATCAGTGATTCATTGAACCATCTCAGAATATACAGAATTTTGTATCAAGGCCATTTTGTGCTTTGGGACAGTGACATTTTTATTAAACCCCCTTTAAGGGTACCACAAGACGTCCTCTCCGTAGTCAGATACACAGATGTGTTGCCATGCTACAATCGAATTTTTGAGTGCCTCACAAATAGAGTTCTCAAAATGTACCTCGGATCACTTCTTCAGATGTGCTTCATTTAGCCATGCGTAATAATAAATGAAACTGCACTTGGTAGTATGATCACGTAGCCATTTGGTTTTTACTCCTTCATTACAAACACGCACACGGATGACAGCTTGAAAAAAAATACAGGTCCGGTGTAAACAAACAGTATAAGAAATGTCAGAAAAATTTGGGGAAAGTTCCGCAGCCCCATAAAAGAAGACACAATTAGAAACTGTTGAAGGATTACAACTGTTGCATTAGATATTAAAATAATTGTCGTAGTTGTAAAGTTATTAAATAATAAAAAGGAATAATTTAATAGGAACATTCACTTTCTGAAGTAAGTTGAAGGAAATTTTGATGGGTGCTTTTTTCTTATTCTCTTAAATTTCATAGACCAAATGATTAACTGACTATTCAAAAAAATAATTGATAATGAAAATTATCATTAGTTGCAGCCCTACATTTTCATTTCTAATTTGGTATATAAATACCTCCAAATCTGTACTGAAAATATGTGCAAAATGCTACAGATTTGATCTGTTTAGGCTGAACACACACAGGCAAGACCCGAGTCTCTGGCCAGATGTCTTCCAGGAATAAAAATGGTTGGTTCTGAATGAATCCAGACATCAGAAGATCGAAGGGCAGACGTTTGCTTCCAGCTCTTCAAATTAAGTGGAAGCCTGCTCTGTGAATTCTACACACAGTATATGTCCTGCTCAATTAGGGGTATAAACTATGCCTCCATACAAATACTGATGATAATAATGTTATATAACCAGGGACTGTAGCCTCAGCTACACTGAGAATTATGTCAAGAAGCAAGATCATCCAAGTTAGACAGATAACTGTGAAAATGCAATTTATGTTGTTGTAAATGTTAAAATTAACTTGTTTATTAGTTCTTACGATTCTCTTGTTGCCATACAAACTGCCGTCCTCTGAAAATGTTTGAAATAATCCTCTTTAAATTCCATATTCCCAAAATTCCCGAAGGCTCCATACCCCCCCCCCAACACACACACAGACACACACACACACACCTCCTCCTTGGTCTACTACACCTACATAATATTGATGTACTCTCTGTGATCATGTTACTGCAAGGCCACTGTAAGAAGAGCAATGAAGAAATAAATGAGAACACAAAATAAATAGAAACTTAATGACCTCTGAAAATCAAGTTACCCTCTCTTTTGTGCCCTGGTGGTTGCGGGGAGCCGGAGTCATAGCAACACGCAGCCGGGGGGTTGTGAGGCTTGGTGAAGATAAAGCCGGATACAGTAGCACAGTGTCTGCATTGGTAGAAAATGATATTTAGAAAGAAAAAAAAAAAAACGGCATCCCGGATCTGTCAGTTTTCGGAGACCTGGGCAGTGTGTCAGGCTATTTTAGCCATGGGTAGTTGCAGCCACAACACCACCAGTATAAGGTATGATGGACAAATGACAAAAAGGCAGCCAGGTCCGCTGTTAATGAACTGCAAACTAATACATCTTGTTCCAGGCACAAGTACGACCACTTACAAGCACAGCTCAAACATTTACACTTTGAAGTGAAGCCAGCAGTTACAAGATCAATCAGAGGCTTATGACAGATCCGTAAACAGAAATGAAAAAACGCAAAGAGAAAACATCACAGTTCTTCAGAGGCATTACATTTCTTGTGTCACGTACCACGATGAACGATGTCAGTGATCCACTGAGTGATAAAACCGACTACTTCGCCTCGGTTTAGCTAGGAACGACAGAAAACATGAAAAGGTGGGGCTTCGGTGTTAAGCAGTGGTGGAAGAAGATCCTTTACATACGTAAGAGTACCATTATAACAATGTCCAAATACTTCTGTGCAAGTAAAAGCCCTGCATTTAAAATCTTTCTCACGTAAAAATGTACTTAAAGTATCAAAAGTAAAGTACTTGTTCAGCAGAAAAAATGTAACTGTGACGGATTATTGTTAATATGTTATTGTATGTGACGTTATTAGATCAATGCTGATGCATCAATGTGTAAGCAGCATTTTATTATTATAGCTGGTCGAGGTTTAGCTAGTTTTAACTACTTGATATCATAGACTGGATATAAAGATCTTTATAAACAGATATCATAGGTAGTTTGGTCCAGGGGTTTCCAACGTAGGGTTCTGGGCCCCTGCAAAGGGTCACAAGATTGATCTGAGGGGTCATGAGGTGATTAATGGGAGAGGAAAGAAGAAAAAACAAAGGTCTTAATACAAATTTCTATTCATTTTTTTGGGACTTTTTTTGAATATTTGCTTCTCTGGGAAATATCTGAATATCTCAAACAGTTCTATGACTGAAACCCTGTGAGAAGTTCAGAGGGGAACTGTTTCTCTGAATGATCTGCTAACAACTCATGAAACTTGACAAAGACCCCCAACCAAACACTGCTTTTTTGTAAGTGGTCACATGCCAAACATGTTCGGAACCACTGGTTTATTTATTTATTTATTTATTTTTTTTACAATGGAATGTATTTTACAAGCTTATATAAGCGTAGAATTACTTTTTACGTAAAATCTTACTCTGAAAAGTAACTATAGCCGTCAGATAAATGTAGTGGGGTAAAAAGCATCATATTTGTCGTGAAATGTAGTGGAGTAGTATAAAGTAGCATAAAATTAAAATACTCAGGTGAAGTATAAGTACCTCAAAACTGTACTTAAGTACAGTACCTGAGTAAATGTAGTTTCCACCACTGGTGTTAAAGAGTAACCTCCATGGATGGTGGGTAGTGTAATATTTCACAGGGAACTCCTCAGGCATCTGAAATCAGACGAAGGGTTTAACATTAACAGTGAACGAAGGTCAGTGTTAAAATCTACAGCAAAATTTGCATTTTCAGAAAACGAATGATGAATTTTTTTCCTAGGGCACCTGTGTACAGTTATATTTGAGATAGTTTCAGGAATTTGTTGCAGCTACTTTTTCCCCTATGGACCCCAGGAAGACCGGCTGTTGCGCCGGTTAACAGCTGATGGGGATCCAAATAAATGAATATTGTGACCCTACACATATTTTCTGAATTTGAAAGGAAAACGGACTCATTGACAGCCATCCGATTCAGGAACCGCCGGTGTGTACCAGAGGAGTTAAATACAGAGCAAAGAAGAAAAAAGACCCAAAACTGTGGTGCATTCCTTCGGTGCATGCTCAGGTCATATCCAGTTTGCTACAGTCTTGTGAACTGGGGTAGTCGTGGGTGGTTTCTGCTAGAGAATCCATTTTTTTTGGGGGGGTCATTTGTAAAACTTCTGGCTGGGGTTAAAGCAATGTGGGATTAGCACAGACACCTCAGAGAACGATGCCTACTTCAGGGCTGCACCATCCCAAGATTCGATTGAGATGATCCCTGGTAACCTAACGAATTGGCCTGATCACCTGGTGCATATGGCTCTGATTCAAGATATGTGTGTGTGTGTGTATCAGGGTAAGTTGTGTGTTTTAATGTTCCCTCCAGGAGGCACAGACCCGCCTCATTTGTTAAGCGAGACACCAGCTGGTACCGGACGTCAGAGTCTGGCGGACTCCAAAACAAACACACGTGATCACTTTCAGAGTGAGGCTCATGAGTAGATCAGACCAGAGGATGTCAGTCACTTCGGATTTGTATCCTATTTCCTGTCTTCTTTTTCATTTCCACAGATAAAGAGGCTTTTTTTTTTTTTTTCTTAACAGATTTACAACCTACAACTGATAACAATTAGATTCACCGTGTGAACATAAAGATCACAGATAAAATACTGTAACAGTGGAGTCACTGCCTAAATGCTTTTTCTCGTAACTGACTCAACATGTTGTTTCCTGTGGAAAGAGAGAAAAGGTAAATGCCATGAAACATGAAGTACATTTAACTACCGGGACATGAGGGCCAGTAAATTAGCTACTGGCGGTCTCCGTTTTGCACTGTACTTGTGGATGCACCAACCACTATCCCTGGTTTACCTTGACACCGGAAGACAAACTATGGACATCAAATGTGATGATACCTGCAAAAAAAAAAAAAAAAAAAAAAAAATGGCCGCTACACATGAATCGAAAACTATGTGAATCATGTCTGTGTGCTAAGATCTGACTTGAGCTACGACTCCCGGAGGGGAGTTGTGTATTCGATGCAAATCGTGGCGACTGAATGCTGAGGGGTTTTTAACGTGCACGATTTGCCTCACGTCGAACATACCCAGGAGGGCCCGAAGGCTGGTGCACTGGACCCGATCCCCCTGCTGCCTTTCACTTTCATGTCAAACGCTCGGGGGAGACCCACCTGAAAACACGCACGCGACAAGCGGCTTGCAGACACTGGGAGCTGACCCCCCCCCCCCAAGTGAGGCTCTTGACCTTAACACACTCCGGTGTGACCCAGTAGCCACGAGCACAAGACAGTGGCAGTGCCTTCACGCTATGAACTGAATAACTGATTAATATGAGTGTGTGCATTTATACCATTTTAGGAAAGTCTCTGAGTGGCCCCTGCTCCAGGCAGCAGTCCCAGCACGATCTCCGGTGTCCCCAGGAGCTTTGTGTGTGTGTGTGTGTGTGTGTGTGTGTGTGTGTGTGCTCATGCGGTACCGCAAACTACAGAGAAGAGACAGAATCGGAACTTAGTGCTGAAATCTTACTCCACATAAGCAGCATTTTTCACACCTTATCTGGCTCCTGGTCCTTCACACACACACACACACACACACACACACACACACACACACACACGCACACGCACACGCACTGCTACTGCTTCGAGGCCTCCATCCGGGCAGTTCCACTACGGATGGGGGACTTTCCCCATCACCCGCCGTTCCGCTCGGGGTGCATCCGCACCGGCGGTGCGCTCGCCCGGCACGCGCACAAACTCATGCGCACAGATGCATACACTCCTGGTTCATCATCCCACATCTGTCAGTGGGAGACGGAGACGGAGACGGGTAGTCAAGACTGTCAAAAACAGAGTCTCTCTCTCTCTCTCTCTGACACGCGTTTGCCGTCTCACGCCCCTCTGCCACAAACACACGCACACGCCGCGGCTGTTGTACCACCGAGTCGTGCAACCGCCACATCATCCTTGAGCTCGTGGCTGACGTGTGTTTTTTCGCGGCTTGATGGAGAGAACAGTGAAAAAAAAGGAAAAAAAAAAGATGAGAGACCGTCAGACAGAGGGCCACCGGTATTGTGTTATGTTAATTTTCTGCGAGTTTAACGCCGTCCCCGGAGAATGTCAGCACGAGTAGCACGAATATACCCTTGAAGAGTGCCCTTGCTCAAGGACACTTACTGTTGGCATGAGCCAGCCTGTCACCGGGTGAATTGCAAGTCAATGAAAAGTAAATGTAAAAAAAGTAAAATTTTTTTTTTTTTTTTTTTAACCAATCCCCCAAGCCCGAGTCTGCGTGTGGCCAGAAATCTAAGAGTGAAAGTAGACACCGAACTGTCAGACTGCTAGAGGCTGGTGTTCACGAGTGAATCCATAAAACAGACACTGATTTATTGATTTCGTGTCACATACCTGACGAGAAGGGACATTTGAAGGAGGGGGAGAAAAAAAATAAAGAATTTAAACTTTACTTTCTCGCTTATTTGAATTTTATTTTGGAAAACAAATATATAAGAGGGATGTGGCGATACAAAAGAAAGAAGATGTGAGTAAATATTAGGGAATATTGTTCCTCATTAATATCAGGCGTTCGCAATATGTCCCAGTCACCGCTGACCCTGGCATGAGATGCTGAACACTGTCCGTTTAGAGATTCTGCAGCTTCTCCTTCAAATCTGAAGCTTCCGCTGCCATCTCCTCCTCCGATCTCCACTTGGAGGGGATGTCCTCGTTTTCGCGATCGTGCTTCTGCAGCTCCTCGTATACGCTGTCGTTCTGCTCGAAATCCCCCTTCTTCCTGGGCAGCACGTGGACGTGGACGTGTTTCACGGTTTGTCCGGCCTCCGGGCCGTCCTGGATGGCAATGGTGAGCGAGGTGGCGCCGAAGTGTCTCTCCACCAGGCCGGCCACTCTCTGGGTGGTGCTGAACAGGTCCGCCAGCTCATCCGGCCTGAGATCCCGAAAACGCTCCACTGGTCTCAGGGGGCACACCAACACATGTCCGGGCACCACGGGCTTCCTGTTGACCAGGGCAAATGACAGCTCGGTCTGCAGGAACACCGCCGAGGCCTTGATGAGATGCTGTCCGAAGCGCGGGGTCGACATGTCCCGCTGACTCGTCGGTAACGTCCCGGCTAATGCAGGCGTCGGGGAGCTCGCCAGCCCGTGAGTCGGCTTGAGCGACGACTTCCGGCATCTAATACTGGCTTGAAGCCCCGGCGCGAGAGGTCCTGGAGAAAAACTCCGGCACCTGCCATCCGCCCCTCCGAGAGCGAACGAGTGTCGGATTGCAAACAGGACTGGGACCTCCCGAGACGCAGAATTAGCTCCGGAGCCCAACATGTTATTGTGCTCGCATTGTTGTCTTTTGTTTGAGAGAAAAAAAAAAAGAGCTTTATGATGTCGGTTGTATCCGTTTTAATTAAATTTGCTCCTAAAACCCAGCAGGCATGTCACTATTCATTGGTCCTCCAGGCATTATTTCGGTCAGCAACACATTGGTGGGGTCCTTGAAAGAGGTTAGGGGGGTTTGTAGTCCGGTAGCGCTGACGAGTGTGCCCGACCGTCTGACAGGGAGGTAGTGTCAGCAAAGAAATAACACAAGCACAGGTAAGCTTCAACTTAGCTATCACTATTGATAAAAAAAGGTAGAAAGAGAAAAAGGCATGGCATGATTTCTGCAGATACGCTTCTTCCTCCCAAACGCAGCGAAGTGCATCACAACTGAATGGAAACTTTAGCTAACCAGTAGCTATCTTTACTAGCTCGTGCGTAGCTACCGTACCAGTTGAATTGTTTTGCGTTTTAGATTGTTCAGCGCTGTTTTTGACCGATGGAAACGTTATATTAGGGAACCAAATACTTAGTCGATCTGTACACAGGTCTGACCCCGGTTGAGACCCGCGATTGTGCATTTCTGTACCTCTTATTCTCCAGGACAGGAATCTAGGTGAAGGGTCAAAGCCGGGGTAGGGGGGGGGTTGGGCGGATGACCGACAATGATATGTCGTATTATAATCACATTTAAAGCACAGAATAAGACATAACAAACAAACAAACAAACACACACACACATATATGTATATATAAATGTATGTATGTATGTATGTACATACATACATACATACATACATACATACACACACATCTTTTCTTTCAGTTTAAGTCTATTAAATTCAAAAAGCCATTGATATTTGCAATTTTTTATGATCACATTAATCTGCATAGGTCAGAGTAAGCTAATTATAAACAGTCATACAAGCCTCAGTACTGAGGGTTTATTCAGACATTCAGGTCACAGTTGACCTTTTGCCTACAGAAGTAGATCCGAGTATTACCTGAGAGGCAGTGTAGTGTGGGTATATCACTCTCTAGGCTGCACTATCTCACACACACACACACAGTCCGCATGGGCTACGCAGTTTCAGGAATAAAATTAAAATGTCAAATGTGAGTCCAGGCAAGGAGAGCCAAGAATTTGACAAGGACCAAGAAGACTGGTCACTGTGCTGGGATGTGAGGTCATGTACGCTCAGTTGCCAGTTTATTAGGTACACCTAGCGAAACAGTCTAATAAAACATTGCTGCAATAATTCTACAGCAATGTTCAGTTTTTGTTCGAGCTGTTTCAGAGAGGTGTTGATTCAGCTGTGTGATCATTTTGGAGGATGTAGGTCTGTGGTCCTGTTAAACTGTGTTTGCAATACACAGAGAGTTGTTTCTGTCATTTAGCCTACCCTCATTGACATAAATGGATGTTCAACATGCTGCATTTATTGCATTAGCTGGTAGTTTGCAGTCCAATTTAAGAGGAAATCTGACTTTTTTCCTACATGAGAAGAACAACACTGTTAAAACAGAAAATCGTAACATTTTTAAAACATGGAATTGTTACGCAGGACCATGAACCTTTTTATAAGAACCCTGGTGAGAACTTCGCAGTGATGATCAAAATTTCTTTCCGTGTAGAACAAAATGGCTTCCATGTTGCTGAACTCGATGCGGAGCTGCTCTGTCAGCCCTTCCTGGGCGGTGCGATTTGGTGAGTTGTCTGCATCCTTACTTGACAGATTCAAAAATATGTGAAAAAGCAATAGGGAAAATATTCTATCAAACAAGAATAGAGTCAGGAATGCAAGATACTCATTACATTATACATACTGTATATTAGTGGTTACAAAAATTTGATCTTTGGCCTCTGTCACTTTGGTTTGGTTAGCCTTTTCAATTACCACACAAACTGGTGATCCAAATACAGAAATTTGCTGCGTAGATTCAGGCTGCACCAACACTGTTATCTGCTTAAGTCGTGTTATAGTGTGTATTGTTAATCATTTGAGATGTTTGTGCCAACTGAACTAGCCAAGTAATTTAAATTGAGGATGATGAGGAATATTTTTCTCGGTGCGTCTCAGGGGCACGCTCTCTCAGTACGACGGCCCAGCTTCAGGCTCAGGGTAAGTCATTACTCTAAGTGATATAATTTACATTCACATAAAAATCCGGTTTATAGTCTTATGGAGATCACACCGTTTAAAATTTGAGCTGAACGTCTAAATTTCTATTTATTGATTCATTTATTTATCCGGGCTGAACCTGTGCAAAACTACTTTCCCCTCGGTGGAATCTAAAGGGTTGAAAATTGATTTCTCAGGTTAGCTCACAACTGTCAGAGTCTATCAATGTGTTGCCATCTTCCCTTTCTTTCAGTTCAGACAAAGAGCAAGAAGACGCTGGCTCGGCCTGGTGTGAAGAACATAGTACTGGTGGAGGGAGTTCGAACCCCTTTCCTCATGTCTGGAACCACGTACGTCTCTGCTCCTTTCTTATGGCTAAGATGACTGGCTAGAACCTTAGGCCATCATAAATGTATGGCGCATTAATAAGAATACAAAAGGTTGTTTGACCTGGAAGTAATTAGGAAAGTGAAATGAACACTTTTGCCCTTTAAACATTGGATAGTCAGGGAAAACCTGTAGTGGGATGACAGTTTTACAGAGAGATAATCTCAGTGGTTTGAAGGTAAAACCTTTCTGGTTTGTGTTTTACAGATATGCTGACCTAATGCCCCATGACCTGGCCAGAGCAGCTCTGCAGTAAGTGTGTCCTCATGTTGTGTTTTTTGTGTTATTTGTGTCACAACACTAGCAAGTCCACCATTAGCGGTTTTATCAACACCATTAGTCTAGATAAAATCTGCCACTTTTTTGACTTGGTAAACTACATATACAGTAACCCTAATACTCTATCAAACAGTCCTAGTCCCGTTCTAAAGTGTTCATTACTACAGAAGTAATTTTACTTTTTTTCAGAGGCCTCTAGACCCCCCAAAAGTCGTACCCAGGGTGTACATCTTATGTAACCACAGCTCTATGAATTATGGGTGACCTTCAGATGTAATATCTGGCCACATCGAGTCATATTAAGATTTATTTTTATAGCCTACATATCGCAAATCACAAATTTGCCTCAAGGGGCTTTACAGTGTGTACAGATCACAGTACCCTCTGTCCTTAGACCATTGAACTGGATAAGGAAAAAATCAGCAGAAAAACCCTGTAACAGGAAAAAAAAAAAATGGAAGAAACCTCAGGAAGAGCAATTGAGGAGAGATCCCTCTTCCAGGATGGACAGACATGCAATGAATGTTGTGTGTACAGAATAGAGCACACACTTGATTTACAGTTTGGACAACCAGCATGACAAAATTACAGATTGTAAATATCTAGGCTGAAAATGGCTGAAGGTGTCGGTTTAGACAGGGGGAGAAAGAGAAGAACACTGGAGCAACAGCTTGACAGCGCTGTGAGGGGGTTGGGAGTGTTTTGTTGAAAACCAGAGATTAGTTTCATCCCCTGCCATGTAATAAATTCACTCAGGATGCTGTTTTTTTCAGTGCTACTGTGATTAAAACCTTCCATTCGGGTTTCTCTAGGGGTCTGCTGAGCAGGACGGGTATACCCAAAGACGCTGTAGACTACATCATCTATGGAACAGTCATTCAGGAGGTCAAAACCAGCAATGTAGCAAGAGAGGTATACAAACACAGACACACACACACACACACACACACACACACACACACACACACACACACACATTCCTATAACCCAATATGGCTATAGTATCTGGAGCTTCACCTACTTTGCATGTTTCATGTAACGTCTTTAAACCTTGATCCTAAGCATGAACACTGCATGCTGAGACATAAACTTAACTAAGGGAGCATTTTGTCCCCAGCAAATGTCTGTCGTCCAGCAGTTTAAGAATTTTCACATTTGCAAAATTGTAAAGAGAGCTGCTGTTCTGTTGTGCATCTCCTTCCTGTTTTGCTGTGATTTCAGGCAGCGCTGGGTGCAGGCTTCTCTGACAAGATCCCGGCTCACACCGTCACCATGGCTTGCATCTCTTCCAACCAGGCAATGACCTCAGGTATGTCAGGGAGAGAAGTCTCTACACCCGGCCTCTTCCATTTGACACACACTGTATGTTTTGGGCTGGGCTGGGTGATATTGTTTGATGTTTTTTTTTTATGTTGAATACTGCTGCTGTTAGAAGTAATTAGAAGTAAAAAAAATTAATGTTGCTTAAAAAAAAAAAAAAGCAAAACAAAAAAAGCCCACTAGCTGAGTTTAAGACTCAAATATCAAAACAAATCATAACATCAGGGCATGTTGACGATGAGGACTTATAGGAAATAATCTTATCATTACAGTAAGGCACCTTTGTGTCCGCATTTGTTTTTTTTTGGTTGTCCCCCTCTTTGTTTGATCTTTCTTTTTTCTTAATCCCCCCCCCAGCTGTTGGTCTGATTGCTGCAGGCCAGTGTGACAGTGTTGTTGCTGGCGGGGTGGAGTTCATGTCCGATGTTCCTATCCGCCACAGCCGTAAGATGAGGAAGACCATGCTGTCCCTCAACAAAGCAAAGACCCTTGGCCAGAGGCTCAGCCTGATTGGCAGCATCCGGCTGGCACACCTCTCCCCGGAGGTAGATAATCACTTAATCTCCAACAGCTGCACCACTTTCAGTTTGTTAAAGTTGATTTCAAAGCCCTTCTCTTTTTATCTTCGACGTACGAAATAGTGTTTCCTCCTGTAACCTTTTTATCACGTGTGCTTAGCTTCCGGCCGTGGCTGAGTTCTCCACAGCTGAAACGATGGGCCACAGTGCTGATCGTCTGGCTGCTGCGTTCGGGGTCTCCAGAGTGGAGCAGGATGAGTTCGCTCTGCGATCGCACACTCTCGCTAAAAAGGCCCAGGATGATGGTCTGCTGCAGGATGTCATCTCCTTCAAGGTGCCAGGTAAACACTGCTTCACCCTTTAAACTGAAATACATGACATTACAAATTAATGGCTTATGGATGGTTGTATATGTTGTATTAGTTTTCAGGAATTTTATGGATAGTGGTTACTTAAGGGCTGTTGCTTACATTTTTGTAATTAGTCAGAGTCATTTGTCTGTTTGGTGCATTCTCTGCATTGATTTTGTTTGTAAGTGCTAATTTGAACCATTTATTGATGTTGTTGATGGGTGTATGTAGAGCTGAAAAAAATGGTATTGATTGGTCGAGTGACAGAAAAACTATTTTGATAATCAGTTAATCGTTGAAATTTTTTTTGCCAGTTTGCCAGTTCCAGCCTCTTAATTGTTAGGATTTTCTGTGTTTTATATCAGTGTAAACTGGATATGATAATCTGGGCTTTATACTGTGGTTCAGACTAAACATAACAAATGAAGGCCTTAGGAAATTGTGACGTGCATTTGTCACAATCTTCTGACATTTTAAAGACCCAATTATTTACTGATTAATCCAGAAATAATTAGCAGATGAATCTAATACGTAACAGTCATTAGTTTCAGCCCCTGTTGTGGGTTGTAATTGATTTGATTATGCCGTGTTAGGATCTTTGAGGATCTGCTTTGAATTAAGGCAGCAATCATTCATGTACATTTTGGCTATGGATCAGTTCTGTCATTTTCTCTCACCAGCTATCCGTCCAGTGTAATACATCAGACACAAATGATGGATTTTGACATGAATTGAAGAGATTGCGCGTGACACCGAATGCCAGAACTGTAACAAATTTTAACGAGTAAAGGCCAGTCCTGCATTTTTTTTTTTTTTAAATTGTTTACACGACGACCGTATATTTTTGTCTTTTCCAGGTCGTGATATTGTTTCCACTGACAATGGCATCCGTCCATCCTCCATGCAGCAAATGGCCAAACTGAAGCCCGCCTTCATTAAACCTCATGGCACAGTCACCGCTGCCAACTCCTCCTTCCTGGTACACACACACACGCACACACACATTCTCAGTGTTCTTAATTCCTCCTTCCTGCTTCTAAACCTCCTTCAGCATAGACATCGGCATCTGTCACTGTGTGTAAAACAAACACACAAAGCTGCACACACTTTAAGCTGCAAAAACAAATCTGCCATTTACCTGAAGCAAAATGCTGTGAAAATTTGGTTGAGCATGGTGAGCCTTTTCTGTTCAGACGGCAACTTTGGCCTTGTTTTTACAGTTATCTCAGGCACTCTTTTGGGCTTTATAGTAACATTTTCTGTTGACATTTTGGGTCCACTGATGAAAAGAAATGTATAGCCCTGCCCAAACTCTATCTCATTGGATTTTCTTCCAACCGTTCCCGCTCAGAAGAGGAAACACCGTCACCACTTGACTTTAAGTAAACTGCTTGTTTGCGTGTGTCCTCAGACTGATGGTGCCTCTGCTGTGCTTATCATGTCTGAAGAGAAAGCTTTGGCCATGGGTTACAAGCCCAAAGCCTACCTCAGGTATCAGCACCCTCTCTGTTTTGGTCCAAATGCCTCAATTTCCCAAACGATGCGATTTCAGGTGATGTGCTAATCATATTGTGTTTTCATCCCGGCAGAGACTTTGTCTACGTGTCCCAGGACCCCAAAGATCAGCTGCTTTTGGGGTGAGCCTCAGCCCTTTATTATTATTTTCACTGATTCTCAGGTAGAAACGTCAGCTGATGGTGTTCTTCCTTATGTTATTTTAAAGTTCATATATTATTCACAGATTTAATCCAGCAAGCTTGACAAACATTTGCAAAACAAGGGGTTGTTTTTAGTGACAGAACTGTGATAGCCAACCTTGTGTGTGTTTTTTAACCTACTGTGCATTTGTGTCTAGGTAAAGAGAGATTATATTTTGAAGTGCATTGCTCCTTTGACGAGCAACAGTTGTTTGTTTCACAGTGTGCTCTGTTTGACCCTTTCAGGCCAACGTACGGTACACCCAAAGTCCTGGAACGGGCCGGCTTGTCCATGAGTGACATCGATGTCTTTGAGTTCCACGAGGCATTTGCAGTAAGTTATCGCAAAAAGCCTGTGAGCGTGTGTAGAGCCGTTTGAGTGTATTTATCTATTAATATCTTGAC
The DNA here is from genome assembly GCF_016859285.1 of Xiphias gladius. Taxonomy (NCBI): domain Eukaryota; kingdom Metazoa; phylum Chordata; class Actinopteri; order Istiophoriformes; family Xiphiidae; genus Xiphias; species Xiphias gladius. The sequence continues at coordinate 6,234,402 of NC_053403.1, read as the reverse complement.
AATTTTCAAGACATTATAAATTTTAGATGTACATTTTTTGGAACAATTCAACTACAATCTCTCAGTTTCTGTGTCTGCCTTAATCCAATTGCGGCCTGTGTTATTCATGGACATCAATGTAGGAGTAAGATTGACTGGTCTACTTCATATCTTGCACGTTGAGAAATAAGTAGAAATAGATGTGTTTTCAGTCTGGTATCTATGTTAACTCTCTGGATATATCTTTTTTTGTGTGTGTGTGTGTGTGTTTTCCAGGGCCAGATAATGGCCAACCTGAAGGCTATGGACTCAGATTGGTTCGCCCAGACGTACTTGGGAAGGAAATCAAAGGTAAAGACGGCTGCTGGTCAGCTGTTGGCTTTTTTCTCAGCAACATGCTGCAGCAGATGAACGTTGTGCACACTGTTAATTTTGGCCAAGATAATGATACAGTAGGCATTTCGTATTGGCATAACCATATTTGTATATGGTTGTAGTGTAATACAAAAACTGTAAGACTTTGGTTTGGTAGTTTGGCCTGATATCACAATTAGCAATTGGATGTTTTTGCTTAGTTTTATATACATAATAATGTTTTAAAAAATTACAGCAACTAAATACTGACAAAACATCAAGGGATAAAAATACAAAGCAAGACATGCATAATACTTTCCCGTTAGGTAACATTATCACCTGAGTTTTATCCGCGGCAGTCAGGGTCTTGTTGATAGCCCTCTCCTCCTCCGATTTCTGGATTTTCGATTTCCCTGGCGTAAAATATCAGTCCTGACCGAATGCCTGTTGTATGCAGGTGGGGACTCCTCCCATGGAGAAGTTCAACCAGTGGGGAGGCTCTCTGTCTTTGGGTCATCCGTTTGGTGCCACTGGCTGCAGGCTGGTAACCACAGTGGCGCACCGGCTGCAGAAGGAGGGAGGACAGTACGGACTGGTGGCGGCTTGTGCCGCTGGAGGACAGGTAAAACTAATGGGCGACGCCTTCATAAAACAGCAAAAAGACGCCGGCTGAATCTCTCTTCATGTTCAAAATTCACAAGCATTATCCGTTTTGGTTCTACTTCCTGAGATGTTAAAATTCAAGGGAATTAAGACTTTACTCAAATATGTTTTCATTTATTCTACACAGTCTGAGGAAACCATCTTAGGCTGCTGTTGTTTTCCTGACAAGCTTGTATTTCTTGTGTTTTCCAGGGTCATGCCATGGTGATCGAGGCCTACCCCCAGTAAAGCACCTGAGGCATCATCCGCCAACCCGGTCCTCAGGTTCATCACGATGGCTACACACGCTAACATCCAGACAACAGAGTGTACATACTAGCACCACTTTGCCTTGATCAGAGAGGAGTCAGAAACAATTTGTGAGTGTGTCTGTGTGTATGTGAGGAAGCTTGTGTAAATTAAACTTTGCTTTTGAGGCTGTTAAATTAAAGCAGAGGAATTTTGCCTTTGATTTTTGTGGACTTCGGGGTGCATCATGTCAGCATTGTCACCGAGTCGAATGTAACATAGCAAAGTTTAAGCACTCAGAGGAGCCACAGTGCTAATGTTTATATACGCTGTGATATGTTGTTTTTTTTTCTTATGAACTGTAGAAATTAAATGATATGATGATGATGATAACCACACTGGCAGTCGTTTCTGGGTTTGCTGTTCTTTTCTCCATCTGAAACGGGCTTTTTTTTTTTTTTTTTTTTCTTCACGGCAGACATTCGGACCGGTCACGGTAGGAAAAGCACAGGTTTTACTCGTAACTTTAACTTGTAGCTCTGTTCTACTGAAATGCCCCAGTCAGCCATTGCCGTGTGACAGTGAGCCAGCGTGCACAGTGCCAGGACCCTGAACCTGAAGCAGCTAAATGGAATTCATTTCAATATTTTATACCTTTTTGCTTTTCCTACTGTGACTTGTTAAAATGTCTTTGTGAAAAAGGACTAGGCACAGTGATCACTAAGCGAGCATTTTAATTACACTTTTAATTACTGTTGGATGTCACATGATTTCTTGTAATATCCCAGTTTCTTTTTCAATTACTCTGCTAATTCTCTCATTTATGAAGAAATCGAAGTTTGTTTTCCTTTTGTAAATACTGTTTCCAGATTACTGCATCTGGTGATCTTTAGTGGAGTGACAAGTATTTAAATAGTCTATTGATCGTGTAAATATTTTTTATTTAAAGCAAAAATACCAGAATTTCACTAGCTCTAACTTTAAAATGCGGACGTTTGCTGGATTTCTTAGTCTTCTATTAAAGTAAAGTAAATATATATTTGGATTTTGGGCTGTTGGTCAGACAAAACCAGCAATTTAAAGACATGTAAATGTCTAATGTTGAATTGCGATACAGTTCAAGCCACAGTGGATGGAGGAGAAGCGATTGTGAGTGAGGGCCACAGTGCCTCGTCCCAAATTCCACCAGACCCAAGGTTGCAGGTGCATGAAGTAAAACATAAATGACACTGGGCTGGCAACATAAACAACCCCATAACTGTCACCACGTGTTTTATTTTTGTTTTTTTTTAAAGACCTTGTTCAATTCCTACCTGTGACATCACTTTCCAGCTGAGCCCCACCTACTTCAAACCAGCAGGAAGAGACAAAGACAAAAAAAAAAAAAAAAAGACAAATTTGCCATGTGATTAAAAATCCAAAACTGTATGAAAGTATGTGTTCAGGTAGGGAAACTATTGCTGGTGATAGGAAACTCACTGACAAGTAGGTTTTCAGGGCCTTTAAGGGTTTTCTCATTCTCGAGCTGCTCTCAATGACAAGATTTGGCAGAAACAGCCGGGTTAGACCAGGTTTTTAACCTTCCACCAGTAAAGATAATTACGCTACGGCATTCACACGTCACGTTTCAGTAGTCAGCATTTCCAGAAATGGGGCTGGGAATTGAATTCTCATTGTACAAAGCGCAACTTCTCAGTGACTTTGGGTTTTTCCTCGTGTCGTGTGCAGCACTTTCTCTACATTTCCGTGGTGATTTACACTCTTGTGCCGATAGAAGGCCTTGATGCACGGACAGTAACTTCCAAGTAGCGGTGGCGGGCTATGTTTTATTCAGCAGGGACTGAAACTATTGCAGGGAGGAAGATCAATGTATAGAAAGCTTTTGTGCTGCAGACAACAACATCAACGAACTAGGGGGAGATGGGTGGGTGGGGGGTTCACTCTTTAACAGATTTCAAAATTTGCATTACCAAAAATTTTTTTTTTTTGTTGTGCATTTGCATTTGCATCCCGCCCAGGCCCTGCACCAAGGCGTGTCAGCAGTAGAGGCTGGCTTTGGATTCCCCTGCACTTAATTGACGGTGAATAAGGCTGTCTGCCTCTGAGCAGACGACTGATGTTAATGAGCAGGTAAAGAGGGATGCTTGGGCTTCCTGGTGATTTAAAAAAAAAAAAAAACATGCATATGGAAAATTTGGAACATGACTGACTGGCGGATTGAGTTAAAAGTTCAGGTTGCAGCGGTGCCTTCCTGATATTTGGGTGTTCCTGTCTTGGAAAAGCCCAACTTTTACACCTGCTAAAGTGTTTGTCTAATTGACTGCGGATGGGTAAATTTATATCAACACATCACCCCTGTTCCGCTTTGGTGTGCACGACCCCCTCAGCGCTCGGCGGGGAACCCGACACACGCCCGCGCACCTGAGCTTCGGCGGGCTCGCTATCACGACATCAGTCAGACGCTTCCGTTTAAAACGTATTTAAAGATTTAATTCTTCCAGTTGAAGAGATCCTTGACTCCGAGCGGGGAGGAGTGGATTAATGCCGTCGAGCTTGTCACCGGGGCTGCGGGCGGAGGGGAAATAAAAACCAATGTTTTACTGCCGAGGCAAAACGGAGCTCAAATGTAAATAGCAGGGAGAGAGACAGGGAGGGTTTTGTGTTTTTTAAAGCTTCAAAACCGCCCCCGACCCTGCGAGACACCGGAGACACGCAGACACACGCCGACGTCGCGGGCCGCCTCCGCCTGCCTCTCCCTGCCGCAGCGGGGCTTTGATCAGTCGGAACCTTTTATGGGGAATGACTGGCGAATGCACCCGCTGCTGTCACTACAAATCTACCTCACCGAGCGCGCGAGGGCGGGGGCTGTTCACGCGGAGGGGGCGCGAGGGAAGTGGGGAGTCGGTGTGCGCAGCGGCGCCTTTCATCTCGTCCTAGCCGGCTCACGCGGGGCGGCACCTGCTGGAAGGTGCACTTGCCTCGCGCTTCCTCCACCTGCTCCGCGCGCTCGGTGTCTGCGTGTGTGTGTGTGTGTGCGCGCGCGCACGCGAGGCTGAACAAGTTTCTGTGCACTGTGTGCACGCACGCGCAAAATGATGGGACAATTTGCTTTTGGGGAATTGTGACAGTTTTGTTTACATTTTCTCCGACTTCTTAGAATTTTTTTTCTTCTTTTTGGAACTTTTAAGAAAAATGAAAAATATATTTACAAATTTTTTTTTTTTTTTTTATGAATTGTGGCTCTCAGTGGTGAAAAGTAACTGAGTGGGCTACGGCACCAGAGCACAATTTTGAGCTACTTGCCCCTGAGTGATTCGGTTTTTCCATGCGGCTTTATACCTCTGTTAGGAAATTTTCTATCGGGTCACGCAGGCCGAGCCTGGGCCTTGAGGTCTCAGGCGAAAACAGCGGTAAACCTCTCTGAGAGGCACGCTGCCTTCTCTCCTTGAGACGCCGGGCAGCTGTCCGAGGTTATTTGGGGGAGGCAGAGCCTTTCTGATAAAAGTGAAGCGGCGTTGCTGTGGTAACCAAGGTCAAAGGAGACGGCTGCTTCTGCCTCCCCGGACGCCGCAGACTGGTGTCTGCTAGAATCCACGGGCATAGCCAGACAACAGTGGCTCCGGGACAGGATGCGCTGACGTTATACTGAAGGCCACGTGCAAAGTGATCCGAACTAACGGGGGTAAAACATTTCCCTGTTTGCAGAATAGCAAACCAATAAGACTAACTCCGCATACTGTAGAGGATTTGAGGTTGACCATCTCTGGGAGGCACGATCTGCAGGGGTTTAAAGACTGAGCACAGGGGGCAGAGCTTCAGAGTGGAGACGGCATCCTGCCCATGAACTTGTATTGATAATTTCTCAATTCCCCTCGGTACAGTGATGTTGGTTTGAAGTCAAATGGGGCGAAAATTCAGAAAGTGGCTCGCCCGGTGTCCGCAGTTTCTACAGACAAAGGGTCCGCGACTAAACTCCGGGATCAGAAATCTGAGACGGAGCCCCCGCATTTCCCAAAGGACACAGAGTAGATTCCCTTTCAAATCTTTCAGAAAGACTCGCTGCTGCTTCGCCTGAGACCTCGAGGCCCATGCTTGACCCGCGTAATGGAAAATTCCCTTACAGCTTCTACCGCAGTACATTTCCGAGGGAAATATAATGCTTTCTACCCCGCTACAGTTATTCTACAGCCACTAGCTACTTTGCAGATTCAGATGGTCAATACAAAATATAATCAACTAAGAAATTAAGATGGATTATCATTGATACAGTGATACAAACATAAAATGCATCATAGGCTAATTATAATCCAACAACATACTTTACATTATTTTGAAATGGGTCATTCTGCATAATGACTACTTTTAGTACTTTAAGTATATTTTGATGCTCATGCTTTTTTACTTTTACTCAAGTAAAACACTGAATGCAGGACTTAGTAACAGAGTTTTTCTACGCGGTGGTATTGCTACTATCACTTAAGTAAAAGATCTGAGAACTTCTTCCCACCACCGAAGGCTCTACTAATGAGTTAAAGGCCCAAATTTGGAGTCCGTGAACGTAAGATCACTCAAGCTGACGGCAGACAGCAGTTGGCCTTTCAAGTCTTTAATGGAAGCAGTTAAACTGTTGGAGCAGTTTTGGATGAAACAAAACAAATTCAGTGATTGTGACTGAATGAATTAGTAAAATAACAAGTAAACTGGATTTAAAAAAAGGCTGTCAAATTATTTGCACGGTCCCTTTTAAGAGCATCACCAGTGAAATAATATATAATTAAAGTTTGTCCGAAAGGGAAATCAGTTGACTTGTTTTTGTAATCATAATAAGAACTGAAAACTGTAGTCCCCTTCAGTGTTTAGAAACATTACTGATGTACGAATGGCACAATTGAATTATTTCGATCGTTACGTTTCCTCTGGAGCTTTTAAATGCATCACACGGTCTTCATCGGATCAAAACCTTCATTTGATGGAGCTCCAGACCAAGCGAGGAAGTGGACCTTGAATGCAGCCTGTTTTGTCAGCTGCTGTTTCAAAGGTCAAGAAAACAACTCTCAAGCTCTAATTTAGTTTTTGTCCGTGGTGTCAGTGGCAATAATCGTTTGGGGAGTGATAGCAAAGTTAGATCTCGTGTTTGACATTTTGGTGATGGCGGCGACAGCCTTTAGCCTCATTATCAGCTCAACCTTATTTTGTTTTGCGTCATTATTCTGTTTAAATCACTGGAAAATATGGAGACATACCGAGCGATTCAGAAGTCTGGAACTGGGCTAGACAGTTTTGTTTAGCCCATATTGGGATAAAGTGTGTTTTAAGATGCCTTGATTATGATTGTATTGACTGACTGACAAAGTTGGGTTCAGATGGGGGGCAAGTAATTTCCGGGCCTCCCGATGACATCTCAACGACAGCTCTGACGCGATAAACATGCTCCTGTCCGGCTCTGGGCCCCCTTGAAACCTCTCAGGATCCACCTCTCTTAAGAGTTTTGAGCTTTCTTGACATCTAGTGCGTTAATCTGCCTCATACCATCACCGTTAAGTCACGCGTAGTTGTTTCGTCCGTAGAGTTCAGGTTGCTCCGCCAACCTCAGCTCTTTCTTAGTCTCGAATTCATTCTCGCTTTACTGGCATGGCCGTAATGAAACAGAGAATTACCAGAGCTGGTTGTGGAAGTGCAAGTGTAATAATTCAGAGCGTGACTGAAACAGCTGAAAATGGTTTGTACCACTTGTTGGTAAGATCCTCGCTCGCTCCATCTCTCTCTCATCTCTTATCTTTGTGTGTGTGTTAACGGGTTTCCATATAACCCACTCACTATACAAGTGTCAAAATGAGTGTGAGTGGGTGTATGTGATGCTAAACGCTTTGGTATCTACTATATAAGTGACAGATATCTGCTAGAGTGTGTGAGTTTGTGTGTGCGAGAGAAAGCGTGTGCAACTTTTAATACTGCCGAAGTGTCAGAGCTCCATTGTGTGTGTGTGTGTGTGTGTGTGTGTGTGTGTGTGTGTGTGTGTGTGTGTGTGTGTGTGTGTGTGTGTGTGTGTGTGTGCGTGCATGTGGATGATATTAAACCAGGTTGGTATGAGTCAGAAATCCAGTCTGTGAAAATGAGAATCAATCAATCATATGTGAGCTTAGCGTACCATGAACACACACACACACACACACACACAATACTAGCCTTTTTGTCGACTCTACGTCCTGTAGGCTGGAGGAAGAGGGATACTGGACCCGCACCTAGAAATGCAGAGAAATCCATTATGTCTTTTTACTCTCTGTTGGCCCCGTAAATACTGTCTGCAACTTCTGAGTTAAAGGCTTTTGTAGACGTTGATGTACGAGTACAACCACAAGCCCGACAAGAAAAACATTAAAATGACCAAAACCGCTACAGAAACCTAGGTTTTTAAAATTCATACCCAAAAAGCATTTCGATCAAGAATTTGCAAAATTGTGTAGGAAGCAGGTGATATGCATCTAACCTCAAATGACTTACTAACCTCCGTATGGCAACCAGACAGCTGTTTCGCAGTATCCTAAGTGTGGACTGGAGCTCGACAAGACATAAGACTGGGCTCAGTTGTCATTATGCGCAGATCGGACATTGATCATTGGCAATAATGTGAAAGAATAATGTGAAAGACGTTATGCATTTATCTTATTTAATATATACCGCAATAAAAATGAGAGATTTAAGATTTAACAAAAATATATATGTGAGGATATGCATTGATTTAGGGCTGCAACTAATGATTACTTTCATTATTGATTCATCTGTGTTTTCTTTTTTTTTTAAGTTAAAAAAAACTTGAGAAAATTGGGCCCCACACAACTTTGTTGTCTTCGGATTCCTTGTTTTGTCCAACCAACAGTTTAAAACCCAACGATATTCACTTTACAACGACATTAAACAGAGAAAGGCAGCGCATCCTCGCGTTAAGAAGCCGGAACCGAATGATATGCAAGCCTAAAGCCTTTTTCACAATAAACCCTCATTTTAAAGATACAACATCAGTGTTGCTTCGATCCGCCCTGACACACAATTAACTCAGAGGTGACTGGTGTCCTTCCACAGTTTACATAACAATCGTCTACCCCATTCTACTAATGGCGCCACTCTTCGGTGCTCCAGGGCCAGCACAGGTTGGCCTAGACTGGGCTGTGAAGACTCACGGACACGGAGCGCTAGTGATCAGAGCGAGTATAGAAATGAAACAACCCGAGTGCCATCCCTGCTGTCAAGCTGCTCCCTTTGGTTCAACAGCTTTTGTGATGGCTACATGTTTATAGGATGCTTATGTTTGATCTTAATTTGATTTAAAAGTAGTGTTTTGTTCAATAACGTATATCTACAGCAGATTTTTCAAACTGGTAAAAGTTTGGGGGCCCCTTGGAAAAAGTCCTACCAAGTGGATATCAGTGGCATTACGTTTAAGTATGTGCCAAAACGAACCTGAAAAAGATCGAACTGGGCTGGAAAATTTGTCCACCGACACAAAACTGTGGTTTGAAATCATCGCACATGCTCTGCTCTTTTCATCAAAGCTGTCCATCCAGCCACATCTTTTTTTTTTGCTTGCGGGGGCCTGTGTCCTGCCCCTGGAAACACCCAAGCTGGCTCTACACACACCTTCCTCCTCCCTCCAAAGACTCTGCAGTGTTTGTCCCTGCAGGAGCAACTCAGTGAAATCCTGAAACATCAAACAGATAGTTCAGTTCCCAACAACGCCTGTGCATCGAAATGTAGCAAGCTACACCTGTTAATCTGATCGGGGGCCTGTGTGCTTAAGATGGTGTATCTTTGCGGATTCTGTAGGGAAGTTTGGCATCCTCAGCAACCCACACACACACACACACACACACTCACAAATACATCTTTACATCTGTTGGTTGTACACTAACTGTACACAGGTGGATGGAAGAGGCTGAGTGATGAGCAAATGGATTATGAGGAACGGTAATTGGCTGTCCAGAGAAGCTGCCCATATGTATCTGTGTGTGTGTCTGTGAGAGTGTTTTTGTGTGCGTGTGCGTGCGTGTGCGTGTGCGTGTGTGTGTGTGTGTGCGTGCGTGCGTGTGTGTGTGTGTGTGTGTGTGTGCTCTGTCCAGAGTTCATCATGTTCTCATAACGGTCAGTTAGAGTTGTCTGCCAGGCTCGATCTCCTGTTGGGATTGTAAATGTTATTGATCAGACGCATACACCTCATCCATAACGAGAGCTGAGACACTGTTTTCTCTCTTTCTCTCTCTCTCCCTCTCACACACACACACAAACACACACTCTCACTCGTACACACACACACACACACTAGAGAACAACTCATTAGGAGCCGTACACATTCATAGACATATCCTCATTAATACTCCCTAGTCATCCACACTAAACATCCATACACATCTAGTTGTCAGACAACACACACACACACACACACTGACTGATTTAGTTGAGTGAGATGGAGGGAGAGTGAAGGATGGTGGGCACACAATGTGGACATGAATGATGTGTGTGTGCAGCATGTCAGTGTGTGTGAGTGCACATGGAATGTGTGTGTTTGTGTCTGTATTGAGCGTGACATTTGTGTCGTCGTACGGCTGCGAGCAGCAGTGTGTAAGGAGTATGCTTGTGTATGAGTGTGTGTCAGTGTGCGTGCGAGTGTGTATGGCGCGTGTCAGAGTCTGTCAGCCCTGGCGTCTCGTGTCAGGGCGAGAGGCGAGACATTAACAACTTCTGTCATTCTGCTGACAAAATGGTGGCAGAAGATTTCCCATGGTGCCCTGATGACTGCTGGCGTTTGTCAACAAGCCCTGTCACCGCGGCGATGAGGGGAGGATGGGGTGGTGGGGAGGTAGGAGGGGTGAGGGAGTGGGGGTGGGTTAGTGACAGGCCCCAGAACCATTCCCATGAGCACCAGGGAGAGAGGGTTTTGTGTGTGTGAGTGAGTGTGTATGTCAGTGTGTGTGTGTGTGTGTGTATGTGTCAGTGTATGTGTGTATGTTTGTGTGTGTGTGCGTGTTGTAAGGGGAGAGGGATAGGGGGGAGGCAGGGGGGAGGGAAAGGTTGTCTCTCAGCAGCTTTCATACATAGACTGCAAAAAAACCAAAATGAGCTGTCACTGCAATTCCCAGGATGCCTTGCTGTTTAGCATAGCAGCAACAGCAGCAGCATGAACAGTGTGTATGTGTGTGTGTGTGTGGGCCAGTAAGCTGATAAGCTAACTCTCTCTCTCTCTCTCTCTCTCTCTCTCTCTCCCTCCCTCTCGCACACACACCCACATGTACACACACACACACACACACACACACACACACACACACACACACACCCACACACACACACGATAATTAAGCAGAGCAGAAGCTCCCCCTGACGCGAGGCAGAGCTCATCTGCATTTTGGCCTCCGGCGCGCAGTTAGGAGCAACGCCTGATGGAGGGAGAGAGAGAGGGCGAGCAAGGGAGGGAGGGATGGAGGGAGGGAGGTAGAGAGAAAGAGAGAGAGAGAGAGAAAGGGAAAGAGAGGGAGACAGAAGGAGGGAGAGAGAGGGTAAGGAGCCAATTAGCCAGCTGGATGGATGAGTGACTGACAGCGCTCTTGACACAGTGCTATCTGGGCTTTTCTGTTGCACACACACACACCATGACACACACACACACACACACACACACACCTTCCTCCCCGTCTTTCCTCCCATCCATCCATCTCTCTCGTCTCAGCCTCCTTCTCCCTCTGTACGTGTCTCATGCTGTGTTGGTGTCTCTTGTTCTCGCCTGCATCCCGTGCTCTGCATAGGGCTCCCGCGCTCCAATCACGTCCCCCCACAGGGCTCAAATGTCCACCGATCCTGTCCAATGAGAGCGCCCGCTGGGCTGCGGGGCCCCGCCTCTCAGTTGCTGGAATCTAAAGGTGCCAAAGGTTTTCATCCCGCCATTTTGATGACAAAAACTCCATTTGTCAAGGGCATGTCTTCACCCCTCCTCCAACATAACGTTGCTGATATCTTAGTGTGTGTCCTTGTGCTTCTATCCTCTTTGAGTTTTTGATCTGTGGAATGAGGATATTCTTTGCAAAGTGCGGTCTTTTTGTCTGGTCTGTCTTTTGGCACTTTTTTCAAGCCCTTACAAGAGTTAAGATTAGTATCAGGATTAGTTACATTAGCAGTTGCGGTGGAGGTAAAGGTTCACCAGGGGGTTTAGAGCTTATTCCACCTTCTACTTCAGGCTTCACCTGTATAGACAGTGATTTAAATTCCATCATCAGGTCACAGGCAAACTGAAAAGTGATGGACGAAGCCGCTGCCTTGCTCAAAATGGCCATCAACACAGTAAAAGACAGCACTGCAGAAAGGGATGGGCAGCAGGAAGGAGTTGACGTGACAGATTGCTGACCCTGCACGAATCATCAAGGTCCTTTAGGAATCCACAAAGTTTTGTGGAGTTTGGCAGTTTTGTGTAGAGCCCCATTAAAGTTTGCACAGAATGTGAAACAAAACTTCTGGACCAGAACACAAAATGATGCATTTATACAATATCTTGTACCATTATCCAAGGTGAGCACTCATCTAGAGGCCGGTTCAGAGTCTAGTTGTGTACAAGTTATATAAGTTACAATGCGAGTGATTACCATAGTGAAGTTCAGGCTGTGCCATCACAGTATGACTCACCTCACTGATTCGTATCATTCTGTTGAGTTCAATTCAAAGATTTTGAAGTCACTGAGTATGTAGTCTTGACTTTTTCCTGTTTCCATAGGAAGAGGAGATTGTTCGGCTCATTAAAAGTTGTCCTTCTGCACACATGCCTGAGAGAACGTTTTGTCACAACAATCACTTTGGGGCAAACAACACAAATAGATACGACGGTCTAAAGCTCTCAATTAGAAGATTTAATTGAACGGACAACATTTCGGTCCGATGAAGACCTTCCTCAGTTTGTTTACATGTGTGAGGCTGACTTTCACTATGCTGTCTTCTGAGGAAACTCAAAAAGCTAAATGCAATGGTGAATTATGCTGTGGGGTGTTTATGAGGATGAGTCATTTCACTGTGGTGGCCGACTGTATTTATCCGAAAACCGAGTAAACAGCCGAGGAGCTAAAACAAACAGGCAGAAAGGCAACAGGACCATTCTGAGAGACAACGTACCTCGGGAACCAGCCGACTGAGCAGAGAAAACCAGACTTGAAAAATAGATGTCTTCACTGATTATAGCAGTTACAGCACTGTAACTATGATGTACCAGTGTAGGAATTATTTTGCAGCGCATTATCAGCATTGTCCTCCTGGGGACTTTTATTTCACCTCCCCAGAACTGACTGAAGACGGAGGCCGATTGGACAAATGCTCAGCTCTCCTTACGGAAAGAAAAAGTCATTACGACACGCAAACTGCTCTGTGAGGGACTACAATATGTGACCCCTCCAGCAAACACGAGCATCTGGTTATATTCCTGGATCCACTGTTAAAAAGTATTTAAAAAGAAAAAGAACGTGATATCTCGGATTAGTGATACGCAGGTTGACTAGGTCAGCCAGCAAGTTGCCCCAGATCTGGATCCCTATAAGTTAGCCTTAATGGCTGTTCGTAGCGGGCTACATTCTGTGTGTACTTTGGGTCAGACTCGGAGACAAACCTTTGAAAAATTTATTTGGAAAGCTGTAGGACAATGTGCTGGTTGCCCCAGTGTACACTGTTTTGAGCAAGTCCTTGTTTCCCCAAATCTCAACAATGGATAATATCATACATACAGTGCGTTTGGAAAGTGTTCAGACCCCTTCACTTTTTCCACATTTTGAAATGTTGCAGCCTTATGCTACAAAAAAAAAAAAAATTTCCCTCATCAATCTACAGTCAATACCCCCTTGTCTCTGAGCCCTTCTCCCACAATTGCTCAGTTTGGCAGCCAGCTCTAGGAAGTGTCCTGGTTGTTCCAAACTTCTTCCATTGAAGAATTATGGAGGCCACTTTGCTCTTGGGAACCTCTTGGGAATGCAGCAGAAATTGTTTTGTAGCCTTCCCCAGATCTCTGCCTCGACACAATCCTGTCTCTGAGCTCTGCAGGCAGTTCCTCCGACCTCATGGCTCGGTTTTTTTTTTTTATCTGATATGCATTGTCAGCTCTGAGACCTTATATGGACAGGTGTGTGCCTTTGCAAATCACGTCGCATCGAATGGATTTACCACAGGTGGACTCCAGTCAAGGTGTAGAAACATCTCAAAGATGATCAAGAGAAATGGGAGGCACCTGAGCTAAATTTTCGAGTGTCATAGCAAAGGGTCTGAATGCTTATGTCAGTGTGTTATTCAGTTTTTTTAATAAATTTGCAAAAATTACTAAAATTCTGTTTTTGCTTTGTCGTAATAGGGTATTAAGTGTAGATTAATGAGGGAAAAACGTTTTTAATTTTAGCATAAGGCTGCAACATAAGAAAATGTGAAAAAGAGAATGGGTCTTAATACTTACCGGATGCACTGTATATATTTCCTGTATCATATTTCTTCCAGCTCATCGCTGACGCATTGTGATGTTTACACTGAGTAGAGAAACCACGTTTTTATGGCTGTAAAGTTCCACCACATGGAAACAAATCAGACATATTGTGCGTCAAGTTCAGCCTGACATATTTGGTGTCTTTGGGAACGCTGGGCTAGAATTTAAAATAGAGTTCCGTGGATTTGAACAATGTTTAGCTGCGCAGCATGAGTTTTTGATGACGGCCCCACTGGCCCACTTACAGGGTTACTTTACTGAAATTATGAATCAGTCCCTTTTAACCCCTGAACATGATGATTTCTGTTCAGCTAATGTGCACCATTCGAGGTTACTGCATGCCAGTAATGTTGAGTTATAATTACCTACGTGTCACCAAAATACACAAGCCCTTATCATCGTTTTGTTTTTTTGCACTTTGTTAATACTAGGATCTAGTTTTGCTCATTTTTGCACGAAAATGTTGAATGAAGCACCAGAGCCAGAAACTTACAACCTTCATGTCTTTTTTTTATTTTATTTTATTTACATCAGTACTGGAAACTGAATGGTGCCACAGTCTCCCAGAATTATCTCTGTACTGTATCCTTTTAGATCAAAGTACACAATGTTATTTTCTGCATTCTTGCACATTTTTTCCACTGATTTTGTTGTACTGTAGTACTTTACAGAGGGAGTGTGTGAGACAGACTGGTGCCAAAGTTGCTATAAGGTGCTTTTCTTCTTTGTGTGATCACTGTAGTGATCAAACATGCTATCTCCATGCTGCTTCCTCCCGTCATTATATGTGAAAGTACAGAGGGTGCACTTTGTAGAGGCTTTTTTTTTTTTTTCTTTCTTGTTATTTCACTGACTTTCTTAGGAAAATCAGTGAAGAAAAATAAGTACTACCAGGGCACCGTCAGGTGTAGTAAAGCAAGGAGAGTTTACATTTTCTCTGAAACCCCAGGAATGAAAAGCCATCCATTAGTGATGCAGGTATTTCACACTGTGCTCTGGCATTTTGAGGCGGAAAACATCACATTTCCTATCAACTTATTAAGAGGTACGTACGTTTTTGCAAGAAACAAATAATTGCATGAGAGTTGAAGAGGTTTTAATAATACTCTGCAGAGTATTCAGTACCCTGAATTCTGTCTGATTACTTACTAAACTATCTTAAAAGTGGATTACATCTTTGCAAACCACGCAAGGAAAACAAACTCTAATGTCATTTTTTGCTTTCAGCCCAAAAGATCTGATTAAAAGTAATCTACAAAAGGTGCACAAATGCAGAAAAAAAAAGAGTAGAATTTATTTTTAACAGCACTCTTCATGCTCCCCTGTGCACAGGCTCATTAAAATCTGACATTTTTCAGGAAGTCTTTAAACAAACCACCATTTTAATTTGCTCTTGCGTTTTCAGATAAGTTACCTATTCAAGCTTCGTTACTGTCTGTATTTATCTACTGTACATCTGCTGTGTTGCATTCACATTTCATTCAAAGAGTTTGTCTTCTCCAAGCCATGAAGTTTGTTATTGTTGCTCCCCGGTCTCTGCTGCCCGGTGCATGCTTTAGGGAGTGACGAGGTCCACACATCAACTTTGCACACACTCTGTGTCCACATGATAAATCCTGCATATGGGTTAACTGCCTGAGCTGGTAATAGTGTTAAAGTGGTGAAGTGACAGCATATTTTAAACATTAACTGTGCAGTTAATTTTGCTCCCCCGCCCCATGAGGTTGTTCTTCTGTCCTTGTGCTGCTACACTGAGCGCTAACATGACACGTGCACCAGCAGTGGCGTTTGCCTGGAATGTTTTTTTTTAAAAATGATTTTATTTGAAACATTAATCCAGGGAGGATAAGTGTTTGAAATGTATCAGTAGAGCACATACCTCCACCAAGGCCAAATATTGATGAAAAAATGTTGAAAAATGCCCTGTCTCGCAAGGTTAAGGAAAGTGATAAAAAAAACATTCCTCGAGCCGCCCCTTTAACTGGATCCGCACCAAAATGTAATGGGTCCTTCCCTGGCCCGTGCCCCATCTCTCCATCAAGTTTGCTGCAAATTGTTTCATCAGTTCAGCAGTTCAACAAACAACCGAAAAAAAACCAACTAGAAGGGCACTCAGAGAGCGCAGACCTCAGCCAAGGCCAATGGCAAACAAATTACAGAGGACTTCACAGAAAAAAGAGTCAAATTCATAGTAAATGATCTGCATCTGCCCCCTAAAACTGAATGGGTTCTTCTCTGGCCCATGCCCCATCCCTCCAACAAGTTCTGCGCAAATCGGTTCCGTACTTTTTGCCTAATCCTGCTGACAGACAAACCAACAAACAGACAGCGGGTGATTACATAACCTGCTTGGGCGGAGGTGACAAGTCCATAAAAATGAAATTTAATAAACCATTTGAAAAGATTACAAACATTTTATAAGTCTAAAATCTTGTAGCATGTCAATCAAAAGTCTCAAAGTCTTGACACCCGTTGATAATTTAGTCTTTTGGAATGATCAATTTGGACCTGCTCCAAGACCATGGTCAGATCTCTTTATGCACTGGTATTCGTTTAGTGTAACATGAAACACTGAGCATTTCCCAGTTCCTCGTTTTGCATGGATTTTCTCATCCACTCTGGAGATGTGGAACACTGACTTTCTGCTCACCAGTCTCTTTCTGTGCCCTTGCAGGAAAATAGAAAAAGTGCAGGATGCGGTACCAGCTGACCACTTGTACTGTCAGCATCAGACTAGAAACAAAAATAAAATGAAGAGATGGAATAAACACAAGCAACGTCTGAGGAAGCAGGAAAACCAAGGGAGACAGATGCAGCTTTACTCAATGCCTTGCAAACTAATGTGAAAATACGTTTGCTCCAAATTACTTTTCTACCTGAGTGATTAATACGCCTGATGTAGCAAAGTAGAAGAAAGAACTTTAAGCAGAAATCCATCAGTCAGTATCTACATGCAGCTGGAAAACTGGGGTACATTGAAGATCTATGACCAAAAACACTGACAGGTGATATCTCACCAAAAAAGATTATTACAAAGTTTAGGAAAGTTTAATTCTGATGCCTGTTACCGAAGTATTTTGCATCAAGTTTGTTTTCATCGTTTTCTTCCTTAGTCCAGACTTGGAGGGGTACTTCAGTGTTTCAGTATCGCACGTCCATAAAGTTGGACAGATAACTGATGCCGGAGAGGTTGACATGTTCTGACTCAACACTACGAGTCGAGCTTCAAAAAACGCTAAATACTGCAGTACCCACAACGCGACTCGGCAGCCTCTTTCAGTAGACCTTCCCCGCCCGTTAAATGGTCTCATCTTTCAAACTCCAAGCACTCAGTTTACACTCAAATATTTCATGGTTATTATTTTTTTTTTTCAAACTTCAGGAAGCTCACTTCAGAGCCACAGAGGCTGGGCGGTGCTCCTCCTGACTAAAAAATGGACATTTATATGTAAAAATTGGCGAAGTGCCCCTTCAATTTTGTTTTTCTTGGCTTTAAGGTAAGTAATTGCTATCTTGTTAGCATCACACCTCCCCATACCTGCACACCTCTGTGTTTTTGTTCTGTTCACACTTTGTTCTCACCGAGACCTACATTTTAGTGCGGGTCTCACACACGTGGCTAAGCAAAACGAGGTGAAGAGAAAAACCCTCAAAGCCTGTTTGGTGCCAAGCGTTTTGTCGCGTTTTCGCTCAAACTAAAGTGAGGAGACGTTTCGCCTCACAGCTCCGGCTCCAGCCAGGGAGCGTCGGGCACAGGCGAGAGGAGAGGATAGGACTGTTTCTGCAAGCTGCATGCAAAATTCTAACGAGAAGATGCCACAGCGCGGCGAGAAGCAGGTGCAGGATACATGTGGGTGGAAGTAAGCGTTTGCAAAAGGGCTGTACTGCCGTTGGTTGACAGGAACGCGGTTGGCGGGGCTGGGACGGGAGGCCTCATGACAGGCCGCCGTGGCTTCCTGTTTGCCCACAGGAAAGACGCCCGAGGAGCAAGCGAGAGGGGAAAGATGGAGGGAGGACAAGACTTGTGGAGAGTCACAGCTGGAGCGAACGAGAGGGGCGGGGGGGCAGACAGTGGAAGGACTAGAGAGGGAGGGATGGACGATGGGATGAGAAAATAAGGGAGAAAAAGTCAGGAAAGAGTTGAGTTGGATACTTATGCTTACTCCATTTTTTAGAGTGAGACATCCATGTTGCAATAAAATTTGCCTCCTCAGCCTTTTAATTATTTTTGTTTGAATATTTAACCTGCTCATACACTATGTAATATGTGCAGGTTAAATATTGGAAAAATCCCCCCCCCAAAAAAGGTAGGATTCAACGAATAATCAAATATATGTTTGGAATAATTTCTTAAAAAAAGCGAATCAAATATTTAACAAATAGTTATGTGTTTGCAACAGTGCCATTTTTCTGAAATCCTTATTAAATCAAGGAATAAAACTGAACCAAAAATGTTTTTGAGAAATCTTTTATTCCAAATGCAATCGGCATTCCAAACTTAAAACAAAAAAAAGTGTTTTAATGTTTTACAGTGAATTTTTTTACTTACTTGTGTACTGTTCTGTACTTAAATGTTTTTTTGTGTCAGTGTTATCCTTTGTTCCATATATCAATTCTTGTACATTACACGTTGCTGTGCTGCTCTTATTGTTTTTGTTTTGGTGAGCCACAGACTATTTTTCCGCTCTTGTGAACAATGATGCTGTGTCGTATTCTTCTGTTTGATTCGAATGATGGCTGCTGGGGGGAGATAAGTGAGAGCACCCAGACTCTACCCATTTTTGAGGTGATCTGCTCTTCGATAAATAGGACGATATGTCAACAGAAGAACAATCCAAGCAGCGTCAGAGAAGCCGATTTCCTTATTTTTCAAATTATCCACAGGCTTTTCACATGTCCAAGGGTCTAAAGGTGCTAACAACAGGGTGTGCATCCTAACCAGTAAACCACCGGGGCACCTCTAATGTGATAATCTGGATTAAACTGGATATCCAACTTTTTCTAGAGCAGTCCAGAAAAAGACGCAACTACTGTTACGTGCAATTTTGTTCTGGAAACGTTTCCGGGTTTTTCTTCTTATGTTTTCGCCCAACATTAATTGATGTCTCTCTGTATAATTTTCCACTGCATTGTTGAGCGTGGACATGACACCAACCTGCTTTTTTTTTTTTGCTCTAATGTTCTTGCCCCTGAGGTCAAATGTTTGCACTGGAATGAAGCCAATTCACTGTCCCACAAAGTCTGTTTTACCCAAAATAAATGCAATACACTCTGACCTTGCAATGTTTATACTTCTTCCATTGCAGTTTTTTATAAATAAAACCAGTTATCAACTTTTCTTTTTTTTTCGTGGCCAAATCCCCGTCGTGTGTTTAGACGAAATGTATTCAACTGGTTCAGGGAACGAAGACAGGAAGTGGTGGACTGGCAATGGGAAGACGAGAGGAGGAATGAGAAGGGGAGATGGACAGGGGATGAGGGAGGAGTAGAAGAGGGGGTGAAGGAAGGGAGGTGAGGGGCTGAGTGACGGATAGGGAGGTGGTGGAGTGTGTCTTAGTCGAAGGGATGGAGGGAGTAAATCCTTTTCTTCATCATTACCTCGTCTCTGCCACTGCCCTCACCTTAATTAGTCTCAGAGCAGCTTGCCTGGCCAGAAGTCTGCCTCATCCCTCCATCCATCCCTCTACCCCCTTCAAACCCCCTCCACCACCATCCCTCCCTCCTCCTCCCTTTCACCTCCTTCTCTTTCTTCCTCCGCTCCCTCCTTTTCCTCCAGCGATTTCCACACTTCCTCTGTCTCTCTCACGTTGCGCTTCATCTTCGTCTCGGTGGAAATTGACTGAAATACCAAACCCCTAACCCCCACAATATCAACAGCTGTGCAGCTACACAAACACACACACACACACACACACACACACACACACCCACACAGCACAAAGAGTTTAATGTTGGTAAATACCGCAGACACACACACACACACACACACACACACACACACACACACACACATAGAGATATACGTGACTACTCCAGGCTTGGCAGCTATAAATACAGAGGATTGCAAAGAGGAGGAAACTCGGTTAAAAAGTTAAGTGGGGAAAAAAGCGGCGCAGTGAGATTGACATCCCGACGTCTCGGCTCTCTAGAGGCTAAATTAGGAGATCCATACCTCCTCTCTCTGTCTCTCTCTCTCTCTCTCTCTCTCTCACACACACACACACACACAGAAAGAACACCTAAAGAGAATGCACATTAACACAGCTCTGTAAGGTGCGTGTACACACACAGGCATGTATGAACGTTTGTGAGAGTCTGTGTGCGTTTTTGTGTGGGGTTGTGTGTGTGAGTGTGCGTGTCTGTGTGTATGTGCGTGTGCGTGTGTGTGTGTGTGTGTGTGTGTGTGTGTGTGTGTGTGTGCGCATGTCACGTCAGTATCCAAGGTCTCCTGCTCCTCCCCAGACGCCGAAGGCCCATCCCATGTCCCTGTTTTCCCTTTGCCAGCTGAATACTGACGGCCACGGGGGCATTAAAATGCGGTGGGAGTTACTGCACGTATAGATATAGCGCACCCAACTTCATATTTACCATGTTCCCCTTATTCTGTTGAACTTAACGTTGTGGACGGAAGAAGAAATGGCACGCCACCAGACCAGACTGAAATGTGTAACTTTGATTTATTTCTAAAAAAATTATTTGTTTCTCTTTCTTTAATCGTAGCCCAACCTACTGTATATCCAGCTCGTGAAAGCTGGTGGTACTATGTAGTTATGCGGTATTTTTGTCTTTAATACGAAGGCTCCACTCTCCATTTCTCTGCTCTCACACCGGGAACCTGTCCTAGCTGAGCGCGGGGGGGGGGCTGAGTGTGTGTCGAGAGGACTGTGCGCTTCACCCTGCAGGGGGTGCTGTTGACCCTGAAGTGGCTCCGTTCGTGACCTCTGATCCCGCCGCTGGATGCACTACTTCGGCACAGTCTCCTGCTGCAGCCACTAGATGGCATTGGGGCTCTTTAGAGAGTGAAACCAAAGCAGACGTGTCCCGTTCCGCCGACAGACTGTTTCTCTGCTTGTCTGTCTCATTTGGATAATGTGTATTAATTTGTGAGCTGCAGCCAGGGACTAAGTTTACCTACCTCTGATAGTCCTGCTCTCATAGGCCGTGGTCTTTAGACGAGGTAAACTCTGAGTTCTACATAGTAAGTAGTATTAAATTCTTGATGGTGACAGGATAATATGCCCCATTAGGTTGAAAAAAAAGAGAATATAGCTGATTTCTGTTTATAATGTCTACTGAATTTTATGAAATAAGACAAGTTGTGGAGGGGCTCACATTTTTTTAAAGGCATATATTCATAAAACATATCATAAAAAGATATAAAAGATATAAAAAAGATTGAATGTATTTAAATGATATGAAATTGTTTAAGCAAAAAGACTAAATCAATAGTTTCATTGAAATCTAATTGATTTGTTTGTTATGAGGGTGGTAATGAGGCATGCGGTAACTTGAGGGTCATAGTTGCCCTTTGGTTGCTTTTAGTGTGTGAGCCACGTGCTTGAGCATTAGATTGTTTGTTTGCCTCTCACTATTTATGCGGATGCATCTGACCGTCCGCATGTGTGAGTTTTTAAGTCCAGTGTGAGGGAAAAATGAGAAGACCATAAGGAAGACATCAATCCATCAGTTACACTCTGTGGCTGGGAAGGGATATTGCAATTCTGAAGTGGAGTGCTTCATTTCAGTACAGTACTTGAGTGCCCACACACATTCGCACAGACAGACACACACACACACACGCACACACACACACACGTGCACACATTTGCACACCCTCATGCAGAAAGAGACAGAAACTATTCAACCCATTCTTGCGTAAATCACTTGGCCTCAGGGCTCTCTTAACCCTTTCTCTGTGTGAGTGAATGTGGGGTAGTGTGTGTGTGTGTGTGTGTGTGTGTGTGTGTGTGTGTGTGTGTGTGTCTGTGTGTCTTAGATGTCCCTTTGAAAACAGTAATGCTGGTGGACAGTATAACTGGTTGCTGTGATGATGCTGCATATAAGCTTCCACTGTATCTGCATGAAATCTAATGCGCCATCAAAACTGTTGGCGCTGAAGATCTAAAACACTAAATTACCCTCAGAGGGAAGTTAGTTTACAGTAATAAAACACAAACTTATTTAAAAATAAGACTTAATATTTCAATGAAAGACCATACGAGTTTGGACAATTCATATCTAGTCTATAAAAAAAATATGTTTTTAATGTGAAATAAGAGCTAAACAGCGGTAAACTGTGCAAACCATTACTTTCCAGCAGAATATAGCTCTGGATTAATTTTTCTTTTTGCTACAGTGACTTCGAATGTTAAATACAACAGGGTCTACTTTCAATAAAGCATATATTTTTTTTGATGACTTTTAACTTTACAGAAATCTCTGAGACCTAAATTATATTTGTCCAAAGTGACTTACAATAACTGCATTCAAGCTCAGCAGGAACAAGAGCCAGATGTTGTCAAGAACTGGAAGCGCGACCCCTCCCAAATAAACAGCTTAACTAAAAAATGAATTTATCAAAACAAAATTCTTCTAATTCTTCTTAAATTCCCTGCTCCATACGAAACAGGGGTCCATATGGAAAATTATATGTAACCTGCTATATTAACAGGGTTTAAACATTCTGAATCAATATGGAGATTCATCTTCTAATAGTGAGTCTCATACGCTTGTTAATACTTAACTTATCATAGTAACTTAAATCCTTCATGTTTTGCTTGAACTTCCTGTAGTTTAAATCAGCAGGTGGATCTGTCTCCACTAAACCCACAGTCAAACAACCAGGCAGCTGATTAAATTCAATCAAAATGACATTTAATCCAAAGATAAATGTAATATCTTATACTTTTGTTATTTACCTTATTTTATTAAAAGTGGATTTTTCACAACTACAATTAGGACTCAGTGTTTAAGTGTCCTGCTTGCTGTTTATTCTGTGTATAACACAACTGGTCTTATTCTCGTCTTGTTTATTTTGTTTACATCGCAGTTAGTGTGCATCCATTCTTACTCTCAGCACGTCTTTCGGTTTCATGTATCTGTACATATACTCATATGCACTTTGG
The DNA here is from genome assembly GCF_016859285.1 of Xiphias gladius. Lineage (NCBI taxonomy): Eukaryota > Metazoa > Chordata > Actinopteri > Istiophoriformes > Xiphiidae > Xiphias > Xiphias gladius. Next base: position 6,211,563 of record NC_053403.1, on the reverse strand, counting down.
CTGCGGTTTGCACTATCTGGATAAATGATCAAATGTATTTACTGTGTGAAATGACAACAAAGTTGAACATACTCTAAGCAGAACTGTTCTCTGAAACTTTGAAAAAGTAAAATATTAAAACAACCTTACGCTAAAGTGCACTGAATGGTTCGAACATCATTTATTGACTGGGTGGAGAAGGAAAACAAAAATCTACGTTGACACGGTGTGGACTCAGAGATCTCATATGACGGCTGTTGGCAGCAAGAGATTCTATATAAGGGGGAGGAGAACAGTACGCTGGTATCGGCATTACACACACACACACACACACACACACACACACACACACACACACACGTACACACAGGGAGTTCACTATGAGCAAGTTGTCTCAGGCTAGCTGAACCCCCGTAATGCTCCTATTAGCAGCTTCAGTTAAAATGGCATTTCATCAGGCAGCTGACAAGTGAATTATGTCTCCCTTTTTCCTCCCTATTTCCCTGCCTCTCTCTCTCTCTCTCTCTCTCCCTCCCTGCCTCGCTCTCTCTCTCTCTCGCTCTCTCTCCCTCTGTCTGTCTGCCTCGGTCTCCCACTCTCCCCCCGGCTCAGTGACAGTAGCCTTAGGCCTGAGATAAAGAGGAGGCGCGCGGCGCTCGGCGCTCTCACACACACTCGGAAGAACTGAAGTGACATCCTGTCAAAACAATAGTTTACTACAACAGGAACTTGTGTGTTCTGTCAGACAGAGGCTGAACTTCAACTTTGGGACGTATAGATTCCTCTTTCATATTGATCTCCTTCCACTTTGTGTGTGTGTGTGTGTGTGTGTGTGTGTGTGTGTGTGTGTGTGTGTGTGTGTGTGTGTGTGTGTGTGTGTGTGCGTGTGTTTCATTTGGGCCAGTGTACTTCAATTCCCAGCCCGGAATCAGAGAGTGTATGTGTAGATAAAAACTCAGAGGACAGTTTAGATGCTGTTCATCATACAAGCGTCTGTAGTGCTCCAGGGAGGAATTGCCATCGCTGACAAATCTCCTCCAGAGCTCATCTTCACTGGTGTTTCCTGTCTGGCTTTTAAAACTATGACTTCCCATCCCTGCATTATACCCAGCGGTGCAGCTGAAATGTGCCTGAGTGCAGGTGCGTGGAGCAGAGCACTGGTTCCCAAGCTTTCTCATCCCCCGTAACTCTTTAAAACGAACACGCATCCACTTGTTAACCCCTCAACGCAGGCTGAAATGTGTTCCACAAGCTCGGGTTCTTCCTTGGATGGTTTAATGTGAAGAATGCTTCGACAGCCATGTCATAAAAATATCCAGTATTTCACAAAAAAAAAAAGGAGCAGAGATTAAAGACACATTTGGAAAAGTAAATGCTGTAGAAGAAATGTATAGACGAAATGTGGAGATATTCATCATAAAGGAGATATGTTCCTTTTGTGCTCTGATGAAAATCTTTGCGGCCGAGAGCTTAGAAAAAAAATGTAGTGCAAACAGGAGATAATTGTGCAGATGTTTTGACTTTTCTGTCAGAGGAAATAAGAGGAAAAATTACTTTTATAAAGGATGAGACTCCCCAAGATTTTTCAAAAGCCGAGTGTACTAAACTTGACCCGGGATGGCAAAAGATGCCTCCAACGAGAGCCTGCCCTGGCACAACTTCTATGGAAGTTGCCTTTATGTCCCCCTTGTCCCACATAGACGGGCAGGCCTGGTTGCAGCCGCCAGGGGGCGCCGCAGAACGAGGTGCATTGGAGTGGAGGCAACCCCTGTAAGCACCCCTCGGCCCTGTGTAAGACAAAGCAGGAGAAGGTATGACCCAAAAGATGCGCTCTGGGCCTCTCCGTCTACAGAAGGAATTTTTTTTTATTTCATTTTGTGGAAATCACAAGCCTGTCCCCTTCACACCTCTGACATCTTAAGCACCAAAGAGCTAGACGAGGGTCTACTCTGCAATGAAAGCACTAACTAATCTGAGTTTAACAGGGTTTCATCCAACCACCTCTCACTTCTCCCCTGTCTCGCATTTTACATTTTAGCCAATTACCTGCCCTTTCTCCAGATCGAGCTGTAACGAATGAACCGGCAGGTCATTGGGCAGGACACACGACTGCTGCGGTGATTAACAGAGACCTTCCAGGTACTTCTAGGCTCCGCTGCTGACCCACTAGGAACAACGGTACCCGTAAAACTCATTTACAACATTTATATCCAGTGATAAGGTGGACTAAGGACATATTGTCTCTTTCCACCGAAATTTGGGCCTTGAGCAACACACCAAATTCCACATTTCCTGTTTTTAAGCTGTGTATCGTGTATGTGCCTGTCTGCTTCATCCACACAGCAATAATACCTAGAAACCTCGGCTGAGGCCACGACGACAGCTCCTCTAGTCGCTGAGTCCAGGGACGACACAAGCTCCGATGTCTCAAATCCTCCTCCTCAAAACATTGGGGACCGGTAGGTCCACCTCTTCTGAGCGGAGGTTTGGAATCAAGGGCGGAGGCAGAACGACGCGTCAAATCGAAGATGACGGTGCCAGTTCACCGGGAGTCGACTGGCTTGTCAGGGGAAGTGTACACCTTTAACAACATTAGGCAAGCTTAAGTGTGTTTGGTGGTGTGTATGTGCAGTATTGTGCGATTCCGAGGGCAGAATCGCACGGTGGTCAGATGGTCAAACCTCACACACGCACACACGCACACAAAACACACAAACACACACACACACACACACACACACACACACACACACACACACACACACACACACACAAACAAGCACAAAGAAAGACCCCCACACATGGACAGACAGGAACAGACAGAGAGACGGACACATGGATCCATATATAATATATTCGTGTGTGCGTGTGTATGTGCAGACACAAATATATGATGTGTGTATGCGTGGAGTGTGTTGTGTGTGTTACGTTTGTGCGCGCTACCTGGCCAGCAGTGGTAACAGGCTCTGAGGCCTTTAATGGGATTTAGCCCGAGGCTGTTTTATTAAGATGTCGGCTTTCCCTGCTGCCTCTGCAGCTGACACCATTCCCCACTGATACCCCCCCCCCCAGCAACCCTCACCCCCGCCGCACACCAGCCTCCAAGCTGCCCCTCCCTCCCCCCCATTACACCCAGCCTTCACCCTACGCAAATCCCCTCAACCGTCACCCCCACCGACCCTCCTCCCTGCCCTGATGCCCCCTCTTCCACACTGCTCTACACTCTATAATGACCCTGCCATCGCCAGATACCCCCCCCCCCCCAATTCCTCACCCCGTCCCCCTTGCTCTCCTGGGTCACTGCTGTTTTATTCATTTTATTTTTGATGTGGGGACTAATTATCGGTAATTGTCTTAAAAAGATTCTGTTCAGGAAAAGAAAAGTAGAGAGAAAAAAATCTATCCAACATTTTTCTATCGATGACCTGAAGCTTTGATTTATTTATTTGCTTGTTGGCGTCTTCGCATGCCGACACGATGAAATGGAAAGTGAGAAAAAACTCTTGTCAAGATGTACAAGCGGTCAACAACCAAGTGAGACCCAGAGGCAAACCAAAGAGCGATGGAGTCGACTTCTCAAACAAACCCAGGAGTCTCTTCGCTCTAATCCTCCGTCAGCGATCCAGCACCCGAGCTGTGGCTTGATGATCTGCCTCGGACTCGGCGCTCACGGATGCACAAATCTGCAGTTTCCCAGACTGCTGTTGTCACAATCTGATCGCTTTTCGCAGCAAGCAGCTCGAGCTCTACACTGCAACTCCCGGCCTTCACATTGCATGACTGGGCTGTGTGAAAGAAAGCTAGTCCTGTGTGACAGGCGACGTTTCATCAAAGGGCAGTTTTGAGGTGGTCCCTGACTTTACACATAGGCAGAGAGGTTCAAATGAAAGTCACACAACTGAGACCAAAGCTGCAGCTTCTGCTTCGACTTGTTACTGTCAGACCTTATAGGATTTGTGCTGTGTTTATGCATGTGCAAGCAGTGGTGGAAGAGGCATTCAGAGCCTTGACTCGGGTAAAAGTAGCAAGACCACAGTGTAAAAATATTCCATTACAAGTAAAGGTCCTGCATTCAAAATTGTACTAACGTAAAGTAAAAGTAAAAAAGTACTACTAGCAAGTACTTGCGCAAAGCCCCCTGAGAGTGTTTTATTATTGAATATTTTATTATGGGATTATTTTACTGATGCATCTACATGTGTAAACAACATTTTAATGTTGCAGTTGGTTCAACGTGGAACTCATTTCTAACAACTTTATACACGGTTGGGCAGTTTATTCTTAAAAATGCAGAATATTTTAATGAGAAAATGATTCAGAGAATTACTCTTTTCGGTGTGTCAGATAATGAAATGAAAGCGAATCCTAAATTGCCGTACAGTATCACACTACCACTACTACTACTACTCATGTAAGGGAAGTGGTGCTGGGCATGTTTTACCTGGAACGCTTCTTGCGCAGCCGGCTCTGATGTGATGTCTCACACACTGTATTCTGTGAGGCTTTTGTGCATGTTATTAGTAAGTGCACCTCCTAATGAGGTAAGTGTGTGTTTAGTGCTGAATAATGAATGATTACTTGATCTACTGAAGATAATCAAAGAATTTAATTAGCATTTAATCAACCGAAGTCACTTATCGAGCAAAAATGCCAAACATTCACCGTTTCCAACTTTTCACACGCGAGGATTTGCTGTTTTATCCAGTTTTGTACGACGGTAAATAGAAAAACAATTTGAAGATGTCACCTTGAGATCATTTGAACTTGTAATTGGCATTTTTCACGATGTTTTGATCATTTTACTAAATGACACTAAATGATTTATGTATGCGACTTTTGCTCTCAGTGCGCCACCGTACCTGCAGGCGACTCTTGATTTGACGTTCGGCAGTTTTTCAAGGTATCTATACTGAAAAAAAAAAAAAGGCTGGTATTGTATTGATTAGAAAACAACTGCAGTCATGCAGTGTGAAATATTGGAAAATAAAACCCCTTTGAATGTTTACCTATTTATGTGGTGGTATTATGGTCCAAAATAAAACAGCTTTTAGTGTTCGGTTTCATTATTTATTGGTCTGTGTATCTGTATTATTTTGTAGTTCAGTATGAAAACATAAGGGCCCAGAAAATCAGATCAATGGAGCAAAAAAATTCCTTGTGAGAAAAAGCGAAATTCTCACACTGATACATACTCATCATCACTGAACTGTTTTTTGTTTTCGCCGTCACCGTTTCTTCTTCTTTGCGCCAGTTTGTTTTTCATGGTTTCATCCTCCTAACAACATTTCCTCTACTATTACACTTCCCCTGGAAACACTTAGCCCCGATCCTTCCCCCCTCGACTGAGCCGATAGCAGTGACTCTGTCTTCCCTGGGCCCTGAACCTCTAGGCACTTCCCCTGACTGCTGCCCCCCAGGTACCTACTTCCTGTGCCCCATACCCCCCAGCTCCCACCCTAAGGTCCCACCCCCCGCAGGCACTGGTGCAACTCTAAGAACATCGGCGGCGGTGATGGGGCTTGGCTTTGTACTCACTTGTACTGCTGGTAGCTGATGTAGCTTTGGCGTGAATTTGCGTAGCTGCTGATATTTTGGCTGTTGATGAATTTCATAATGATGATGATGATGATAAAGATGAGGAAGCTGCTTAATGCAGCTAAACATTCAAGCGGCACTTCAGGTGTGCGTCTGCCGAAGTATTTCTTTGTCTGCATGGACGGTTGCTTGGAGGGGGTTTTGGTGCATGCAGGCGTAGAGGAGCGTCTGTTTTGTACATCCATGTGCCTGTTAGTGTGAGTCTATGTTTATGTGTGTGTTTAAGTGTGTTTTCTCCTGGCTGGTCTTGAGTGCTTTTGCTGTTTTTCCCTGGCAGGCTGTTCTGATTGGCTGGCCCCAGGGAACGGAGATATCATGTTTAGCCCCAAACCAACATGCATCCCTCATCCACCATCCACTGCCGCCACGATTGTGAGTGCGTACGCGTGTGTGTGTGTGTGCGTTTGTGTGTGTGTGTGTGTGTGAGAGAGAGAAAGAAGGCAAGAGAGAGAGTGTCAGAGGGAGGTCTGTGCGTTCAGGCGATCACACACTCTGCTCTTTCTGCTAAAGTGCTTCTCGTCTCCTTGGCGAAGGCTGATGAGGTATGACATCACAGCACTTTGTTTTATCTTTAAAAGATGAGCAGGGAGCCCTTCACTTCCCCTTAATGAGGCTGAGGTGCCCACAGAATATATGGAAAGTCTGTGTGTGTGTGTGTGTGTGTGTGTGTGTGTGTGTGTGTGTGTGTGTGTGTGTGTGTGTCGATGCTCCCTCGCATTCTTGCTTCTTCTTATGTATTTGCGTGCGAGCGACGTGCATAGGTGTGGGTGCGCTTCTGGTTTTCTGCACACTCTCGCTAACACCCATTTTACCCATAACCCCTGGCGTTTCCTGTCCTGAAGCCATGTGTCAGACTTCATTGGCAACTGCATCAATAACACCGCACTCGCTCAGCTCCAAACACCACTTCCTACCGGCAACATATCACGTACGGCCGCTTTGACCGATCATTTCCTTCTTTTCATTTCTGCAGCGGCGCTGATTGGGGTAGATTTGGGTTTTGTGTACACACCTGCCCCCGGTGTTGATCCAGGAGGGCCCAGGGTCAGCCTGCTTTTCACACGTGGATGACTTCACTAGGATTTCCCTACGAATTAAGATTACACTATTGCTGATATTTTTGGCTTAGCCAGTATTGCGTGCAGATATTCGATATGTTCTGATCATTTTTATGCAGCTGTGCAAATTTTTTTGGAGGAAATATGCACTGACAGTTTTTCAGCTACACCAGAAGAAGACCATCTGTGGACAAAACATTGTCAGTCAGATGAACTAGTTACAGAATAGCAGAGTGCAGGTATTTTTTTAAATATCTTTCATAGACATAAAAATGATTAAAAAATGAATATTTGTGCAAAGTATTGGTTAATAAATGGGATCATTTTAAACTCGAGTTGAAACAGCTTTTACAGAGGGATCAGGCATGTAGCCACGAATATGGCCTGGTGCTTGTCATTGAGTTTTATGATCATTTTATTGTATCTTTGTCTATTGTGCTGATTTGAATGCATATTTTGAGTTTTGTGTATTTGTGCGAAGGTTCATCTAAAGACAGACTTGTTCCTATAAAAAGAAATAATTACATTACAAAATTATCAGTATCACGTCAAAAATCCTCGTCAGTGATAATTATTTCAAACCGCATTTAGAGAGTAATGTGATACACGGAATATTACAATTACTAGCAATACTAGTATTACAAAAACTCTTCCCTACAAAATTAAATACCTGTTACATATTTGTGTGAAAGTGGATCAATGTTGCCTGAGAATCAATTCAGTATATCCGGCCAGTAAATATATAATCAAACAAACTGCATCATATCCACAAAATCAGAGGTATACCAAACTGCCTGGACCAAATCAGACTTTTAGCAAAAGCCTGTTTTCCTGTAACACATCATTAATATTTATTGTGTATTTGTCTCAAAAAGTTTCACTTTTTCTGGGGCCACACGCTGTGTCAAACGCTACTGAAGTGTGTACACATTCATATTTATCTACTGTTTTGTTGTCCATAATAAAATAAACAATAAGCAGGGGGTCATTTGAGGCAGTATGAAGGCAGACAGTGTTTTCTTCATAAAGCAAATTAATTCTGTGCCCATGGCTTTATAATACAACACAATAGCACGTTGTAGCATCTGCCCATAAAATTACACTGTGCAGTGTACAAGCAGTGATGGGCATTGTTTTTTTCCACTCTCACATATTTCATTACTTGACTGTGCTGCAAAGTTTTTTCCGTACAGAAGCACATCTTGTGGCCATAGGAGGAAATTATAAAGGAGCATGGAGCCTCGTTTTGGTGACAGTGGACTACTTGCTAAAGTAGGAGTTCATCGCACACTCCAGATTGAGATTGTACAAACGCAGACACCACTGAAAGAGTCGGTTTTTCAAGAGTAAGAGATAAGCCCATAAATCCAGTCAAAAACTTATAAGATGCTTAAGGTAGGTTTTTAGGGAAGGTGACTTAAGGTAAATTGTGATGTTTGGGAAAGTTCTCTCTGCAGGCAGGCGAATGTGTGCTCACTGTACAGCCAGGGGTCTCCTTGCGCAAGGGTACGCCATCGTTGTAGTAGCTTTTTCCTCTTTGTGCAATGATTTTTGCAGCTTGTCCCTGGATTCAAACCTCCAGCCTTTCTGCTTCTGTAACATGTGACACACCCACTGCCGTATCACCACCTTCCTGCTGTGATCTACAGAAACTGGACTGGACTCAGACCCTCATACATCGCAAAGAAGCAAAGACAATTTAATTCCAACAATTTACAAATTTAAAAAAAAAAAAAAAAAACACGGTGAAGTGTTTTAAATGTTTCTAATTACGAGGAAAGCCAAACATACGCATCAGCAGCTGATTAAAAAGTAAATAACCTTGCCAAAAAAATAGAGTATGCTCTTAGTTATTAACTCATCGCTGGCAGAGATGTGTGGTCTTGTTCCTAATCCTCATGGGAAGCTGGTGTATGCTGGTTTCCCTGATGTGTGTGCCATGTTGCCAGACGTGGCGATAGCTGGCTAACGCGGCTGTGTGTGCGATTAACTAGCGTTAGCCGTCATTAGCCTCTGCGCACCAACGCGGCACCAGACTGCAATTAACCCGCTAATCCGGCTAATCCGGCTAATCCACTAATGGAGCTAATCTGATAGACTGGAGAGAGGCTTTTCAATAGGCTTTCTCTGGGAACACACACACATGTACATGCATGCGTGCACACAGCACATCCGCTCCGGTTCTCTCTTGCTCTGTCTTCCCCAGTTTTAAAACCCATTTACACACACTGTTTCAAACACACATTCGCAGTCAGTCTGGGTTAAATCCAGTGTGTCCACCACCAGTGAATTAGAGGGGCAGATCCATCCCCCAGACATCTTGCCCACAGCCATTAGTCAGCCCGGGGCCTCTGTCACACACTGACCACAGAGAACAAGTGAGAGAGGAAGAGGGGAACGGATGGATAACGAGAGGGAGGCTGGTGGAGAGAGAGACAAGTCTCCCTTATAGCAATTTGGTTTTAAAGCTTGGTTTTAGGTTCTTTACACAAATGCCATCTTCTCATTCTGATATCCATGTATTAATTCAACACTAAGCCAGGTGATACCGTGCTTTAAAGCAGATAAGAAGGGTTTTACACTGCTGCTGCTGTGACTAACAGCACCTGTAAAGGTCTGTTTTATCTCATTTTGAAGTCTGCAGCAGAAAAAAAACAACTCTTAACGCTTTAACTTCTGATTGTAAACTAATAAATAGCAACACAAGAATAAACGAGATTTCCCATGAAGGATGCACTCCCACCCCCTCTGGGCCAATCACTAAACACTGTATGCCACCATGTTTTTGACCTATAATTGTGGCGCCCTCTTTGGGCTAAATAGTACCTGAAAGTCAGTGATGAGTTGTGTATTTTTACCCTTCTGTTCTTCTTTTTTTCTTATTATTTTTTTTTATGTAACCAGGTAAAAAAATCGCATTTCGTTTAAATCTCTTTCTAAGAGTTATCTCGTCAAGAAAATTATTACAACACTGAACATACCGTAGTATTATGTAGTAAATAAACAGGCTAAGACAACAGCCAAACAACTCAAAAGAGTAAAAATAATATTCACTTAATTTGGTATTTTATTAGTTATGTTTCTATCCACCTGGTTGTATTTTCAATTTGTGCACAAAAACTTGAGCGGGGATGAAAAAATATTAAAAAGTTTTCATGCTTCGCTGAGACGGAAAAAAATCGGCATATTAGAAAATGCCAATGCTACGAAGGCTGATGAAAAGGGATTTTGTAAATGTAGTTCATGCTTCTGCCTCGGCTACTTCAGACCACTGGTCCCCAACCTGTTGATTTCGACCCTCACAAGGGCTCGCTAAGATAAATCGGAGGGGTCACTACGCGATGGAGGAGATTTAAAAGTAAAAAAACAAAAACAGCCAAAACATACATTCTTGTCACATTAATTAGGTTTATTAATGTGAAATATAGGACACTTTCACCCACTTCTGGTACTGCTGAGAATCCCTCAAATGAACTAATCCAAGAAGGAGAAATCACTTTTTGGTTGAACTGCCCACAGCTTATGTCCACACTAAAGCCATAAAGCCCCGATTAGGGGTCACAAAGAGACATTACTTCACATTTTATGGGGCCACAAGTCAAAAAAGTTGGAAACTACGGCTTAAAACAGCATTAAGCATTCATATCATGCCTCATCTCTACTAGAGAGCCCAAAACAGAAAGTATAGAAGTGTAAGTCGTGTACGTAACTGCACTGTCCTGGCTTTGTGTACAGTGTGGAGGCCTTGTTGCCTGTCAACCCCCTGTTGATCACCATAGCTGCCGATAAAAACCCTGATACACCACTGGTAATGCATTAATGTAGGTGTACGACACCAATGAAGTGTCACGATGCATCAGAGTAACTGGTGCTTGATTAATCATGTAATCTTGTCACGTCCTCTTGAATATATTCACAAAGAGGTAGTTGAGGGAAACATGTTTCAAATTGATGAAATGTGAAAAATTTGATGAAAACTTATGCAACAATTTAATCAAAACGAAACTAAGGTCTCCTTTTTGTGCGTAAATTAGGCCTGAAAACCAGTACTACAGATTGTGTTACATTATTCAATAATTCACATTCATCACGTAGTCACCCTGACAGTCCAACGTCAGCAAACATGAAAAACTCCCCCAAAGAGCCAGCACACAGGCCGAGACGGGATGTTATCAAGAGGTAAATGGAAGGAAGGGGCGACATTTTTTTTCATCTTTTTTAATTAATTCTCCATGGAGTTGTGGCAAGTCACATGTGAACTCTTTTCTTTCTTCGCCTGCAAAAAAAAAAAAAAAAAAGATGGGTGGAAACGCTGGCTTCAAAAAACCTGGAAAGCTAAAGGGCAGATGGGGCAAAGCATTTGTTTTTTTCTTTCTCTTCTCTGTCTATTTCTTTCTTTTCCTTTCTTTTCTTCCTCTCATCTCCTCTACATCTTTTCTTTCTCCCTCCTTTTCACCCTTTCTTTTCTCTCCTTTCTGGCCTAATTGTAGCGATGTAACTTTGGAGCTGTTAAAGTAGCCAGGAGAAATTTTGAAAGGCTGGTTGAAGGAAGATGGAGGTCGCTTGTCTGTCTCTGGCTTCAAACACTGACCTTGGCTGCTAATCATGCTAATCATGCTAACTGGGCTAATGACACCTCTGTGTGTCTGTGTGCGTGTGTGTGCATGTGTGTGTGCTGTGTGTGTGTGTGTGTGTGTGTGTGTGTGTGAGAAAGCAAGGGAGACAGCGCCAATGCGCGAACAAGTGTGTATGTGCACGAGTGTGTGAGGGGAGCATGTGAAAGTATCATAATCAGAGCCGCTAACGCTAATGAGCTAGCCCTTTGAAGAGAACCGCCCGGCGAGGGCCCCACTCCTGCCAACTCATTAGCTGACCTGAGGAGTGCCTGATTAGAATGCTTTTGATGAAAATTTCAAGGATTTTCCTTAAAAAAAAAAAAAAAAAGAAAGAAAAAAAAGAAAAAACTTAAAAATTTTGTGAAGTGAGATAAATATTGCACTAGTCTTTTTTTTTGTGGGGGTGTGGGGGTTTGCAGTTGATGGGGAAAGTGGGAGGTCGTTTACTTAGAAGACTTCAAAGGGCCCTCTGAAGAGTGCTGGATGAGATTGATTTGCTGTTTTTATTGGCGATGAAATGTACAAATATGTTTAATGGGAGGCGAGAGCGGGAGAATGTTTCCTTTCACTCTTCAAACGCCTACGTGTCATCTCTGTCTCTATTTCTCTCTCTCCCTCTCTCTCTCTCTCTCACACACACACACACGTACACACACACACACACACACACACACACACACACACACACACACACACACACACAAACACACACACTTACTGATGAGTGTACACATGCACACCTTGCTGCCTCTGTAGAAGTCAAAAACTCCTTTGCTGCGGTGTAAGAGTGGCAACGACATGAGAGGCAGCCTGGGTAAATTAGTCTTCAGGAGAAAGCGAACAGGACAGGCTGCTCGATGCTTCTTTAAAGCCGAGAGACAAACTACACACGCAGGCTGGCGTACGGCGGCGCAGTCACATCACCTCTCATTTCACAGCGTGAGGAGAGAGTCTGGATCAAAGTGAGAAGATGCCAGGCCTTCGCGGGAGAGAAGGAAAATTATCTGCCGTACACACGCTGACAGTAAAGTATTACAGCCTTTGGTATATTGACCAAAGGAATCTGTTACCATCATGTCAAATTGTTCACGTTGCATTAAATGCTGAGAGGAAAACTGCTGCTTTCATTACCTTAAGCACCTGTTGCCCCAGTGTGGTAAAGATGACAATGAAACCACAACAGCTTGCCGTAACGTCTCCACATGTGGTCTAAATGGTTGCCTTTGGATTCTGTTTTTTGAGCATTTCTGCTACTGTACTACATTCAGTGAAAACAGGAGAAGGTGGAAAATACAACTTGCTGGTGATAATTCAGCTCATCTGAAAGGTTCGGCTTATGTAAACACTTTATACGGTTAATAACTAAGCAACCACCCATATGCATCACAGTCATCGTGATAGCGTTTGTGGATTTTTGGGCGTTTTAGAAAACTTTGAACAATAAAATACTGCCAAAGCACGCTGAAAGGGACCAGTGATGAGAGCTCCAATGCAAGAAGCTACTGATCAGGTCAGTGACACTGCCTGTGCTTACAGCTCAGCTTGAAGATCTGGTGTTAAAGATTTGTTCGCTCACGTACTTAACATCTCCTCTACACAAATGGTTTTCCGTCAGACAGGATGAGGCAACTTTATACTTAGGGTTCGGTCAAAGCAGCATTTAAAACAGATTTCAGGCTAATTCATTGGAATAGCAGCAGATTTGCTTTCGATGGTCACATAATTTTACACTGAATTTAGCCTTGGTTTGTTGGACTTTGGTGAACTTTGACAAATTTGCACTGCAGACAAATTGCACAAAGTCTTAACAGTGTTAATGATAATTATAACAGAGTTAATTCATATAGCACTTATCAAAATAGGCAATTTTAAAATGCTCGTTGACCTTTAAGAGACCCAGAGAGTCCAAAATGGAAGAAACAATCACATGTGTCGCATCATCTGATTTAACACAGGCCTGCTTTGCTGAATGAAAAGGAAATCCACTCCAAGATAAAAACGAGAAAACAAGACAAAACTAACTGTAGCCACTGCAAAACTCAGAAGTAGCCAGCAGATCACCAACTTTAAGCACTGCAGTTAAAAAGGTTTTTCAGTGGTAGCCACTGTCTGCCGTCTCGCTATACAATACGTTCAAATTTCCATTTATTTTTCAGAACGGAGCTGTTGATGCACCCCTATCAATGTCTGTCCATTTTGGCAGACCGAAAGCTAAATCAGGAAGTCAGTATCTGCTTAAAATGGTTAAAGGGAAAACAGAGGCCACAGAAGAGGCTGCAATTAGTGCAGGGAACACAATCACATTGTATGACTCTTCTGAAAAACATTACCAAACCAAAACCGGAAGGAAGACAGTCAAGTACAGTGCAATGACGGAGTGGGATTATTGCATTGTTCTTCCTTCAAATATGAATAACCAAACCTTCCACATAATATAGATGTAACGCACAGTAAAGGGCTGAGAGCGGGCTGCGTGGTCCAGGTCTGATCAGATTATCCAGCAGCATATTTTTTGCTTTCCAGATATTACACTATGTCCAGATTCTGCAGATCAGTATTGCTGCTTCTTTAGACGTGAAAACATAGTAGAATCCTTTATGGTGCTGTAAACAACCGTGGGTAAATATTTGGCTGCTAAATGATCTCCGCTCTCAAGGTGAGGATGTTGGATGTTTGACTCCACATAGAAACCAAAAGCGACTTTCCAAGAACTTCTGCAGAAAGAAGCTAAGGTGAAGAAATGTTGAAAGTGTTTCCATCAGTGCTGTGTGTGTGTGTGTGTGTGTGTGTGTGTGTGTGTGTGTGTGTGTGTGTGTCTGTTTGTCTGTCTTTGTGATATGTGTGTGCATGTGTTTCTTTCTTTGTGTGTGTTTGAGTTGCAGTAGTTTAGGCAGGCAGAGAGCTGGATCCCTCACAGTGAATTTGGACAGACTGGAGTCTGAGAGGTAGTTCAAAGACCACGGGCCCACAGGCAACAAGCAACACTCAGACCGCTGTGTGTGTGTGTGTGTGTGTGTGTGTGTGTGTGTGTGTGTGTGTGTGTGTGTGTGTGTGTGTGTGTGTGAGAGAGTGCGTGTGTGAATGAGAGCAAGAGAAAGCATTTGGTCTGTGTGTGCATGTTTTTCTCTGGCGTGCGTTGATTTGCTTTTATTTATGTCAACATGTATGGTTTTGACTTGATGGTGCGTATGCTGATGTGGTTTTATTTTGAAAAAGTCTTACCCCATATCCTCACGCACGTAACGTTGACTAGTGTGTAACAGAGACTTTCGCACCGCAGTCATATATCACATTAGCATGAGCATGCCATTCGCTGCAGACACCCTCAACAGCTGTCCTGGGCTCTGACCCCGCTGTAAGTTATGCACGAAGGCTGGCGCCAAAGAAACACCAAATAATTAATTATAAAAATATTTCCTGCTAATTCTTGGGCTGTAATTAATGAGCTAACCTTTGGAGAGAGGGAGAGGAAGGTGAAGAGGGAAATTATTCATGTCGTGTTTGCATATATGAATATGCAAAAGATAATTATCCCCTCCGAGGAGGGACAAAAAAAATGGGCCCAATGTCTCTATCTGAAGCTCAGTTACTGCGATGCACACACACACACACACAGACACACGAACACACTCCCACTTTCCGTCTTTATATCTCCCGTCTCTTTCTCTCTATCTCTCTATCTCTTCAACACTATCTAGTCTGATGACGGGTGGCTCTGAGAAATGCGCAGCATTAAATGGAAGGGTCTTTTCCTTTTGACGAATATGATGAGTGGGGATGTAACCTCTGACTAAATCCTATTGGAAACGGCTCTGTTCAGTCAAGACTTTATCCCCAAAAGTGATGCGGAGGCTGACATCTGTTACACGCTGACACGCAGGTCAGTGTCAGGGTGTCGGTGTGTGTGTCTTTGATGAACAGTTTTTGCTCTAAAATTGTGGGTTAAGCAGCTGTGGGTGGAGGTTTTGAATTTTTTCTTTTTCTTTTTTTTTTCGAAAAACAACCTGCTTGTTTAATGTGAGCAGGTTTTTATGAGACTGTCCTGTTGCTGAGTTTATCATCTGATGCACCAAAATCCACTCATGCATCCTTAATGGATTGTTTTGCACTAAGTAAACAGGGAAAGTAGGCCCAGTCCCTGATGGTTCAGGACTTATCATTGCCCATATATCTTATGGGAAGTTAATTTAATATTACTTACTGTAGCTTAGCCTTTTTGGTTTCTCCATTTTGAGATGTCACGTGAGAAAACAGCTTAAGCGGGAATTCAGGAGTTGACAGATGTGACCGGGGGTGTACTGGGAAAGAATCGCTACCTTGATCCTTTTTGTGGTGGCCCAGGAGGTTTAAGATTTCCGGCAATGTAATCACAGAGTCCCAAGTTCGAGTCCAACTGGGGTCCAGGGGAAAAAAAATCCCTCAAAACATAACTAATTATTTTCTGTTGTCGCATTACAGTGTCTTCATCTAACCAAAAAGTATTTAGAAAACCACAAAAAGTAATGTGGCAATTCAAAAAGTCAGTGTATGTCACAACCCGAGAACTTGGGGCTTTCAGCAGATTTCCAACTTGAAAGTATTTATGACCTGAAAATCTACCGTTTTCTTCTGTGATGAAAAGACGTAAAAGTCAACAAATGGCGTGTAGTTGTGATTGTGCTAAACTTGACCCAACTGGAAGGTACCGGTTTTTCCAAAATTTGACATTTTTTTAATGTAATTATTTCTCCAGCCATCTATGAGTGAAACTGCAGTTTCGCCCTTAACTGGTAGAGAGGAGGAGGTTAATCGCTTGGAGCACTTTGCTCCATTTTCTTATCTCCTGTCTTTCTCTAAATGCAGGCAGATGAGCAATATGTAGTATCACCTTTTCTTAAGACGACTCCGTGTCTCACCACTGAGACTTACTTTAAACGGCAAGATCTTTCTGAAAGCATGTGATGTACTCAGTACTCAGTGCATGCATTTTGGAAGACCGACAGAGAATTTTTTTGGCGCTGCCGAAATAGCCAATATCTTGTATGGATTCTAGCATATTTCTGAATTTTGTAATTATCACACCAAAACAGAATTTTATTCCTAGTAATAAAAGTGTAAACCTGCTTAAATGAAATTTAGAATAGAAGAACCTATGCCTACTGAAATCCTGTATGTGTCCCTGAAATGTCTCAATGGTTTATCAGTTTACAGTCAGACCTTTCTCCCCTCTTTCTTTGTCTTGTGTGTGTTTACTGGATGTGTGAGTGTTTGTTTGTACACACACAGAACGTGTGTTGTTAGTGCTGGCCTGCTAGTTTTTTCTTCTGTGGTTTTAGTTTGGAGATTCCAATACAAATTCTGGTCACAGTCCAACTGACCTCTCCCTGTGTGTGTCTGTGTGGGAGTGCGTGTGTGTGTGTGTGTGTGTGTGTGTGTGTGTGTGTGTCTGTGTGTGTCAGACGACGGACTGTGCATATCATATCCGTTGCCCACATTGATTCTTTAGGTTGGCTGAGGAGAACAGTGGCTAATTGAATAGATGAATAATATATTTCTGAATAATAAATGAATGTTTTGTTCTGGTGCCTCTCAGCAAGAGAAAGAAATTACCTCTCAGGTGGGATGAGCTCTGTGTGTGTGTGTGTGTGTGTGTGTGTGTGGTCTCATTAGCTTCAATGCATTACCAAACACAATAGAGAAGATACAATGTGATCAATGCTATTGATGAGTGGCAGACCATCGCACACCGAATGCATCGATCTCTGCAGCCAGGCACACAAATTGCTGTAAGGACACAGACACACACACACACACACACACACACACACACACACACACTCTCTCTGTGAACAGACTGCACTGACCTGCAGCTACTGTGGCGGTTTTGCATGCAGTACAAAGTTGGCATATTCAGATGAAAGCCCTTATGCCTTTGGGCATGCTAACCGATCTGAACGGGTGCATATGGTCCCCAGGATGCCTTCATCTCCTGATTTCGCTCTTTTCTTCTTCTTCTGTGGTGCTTCCGCCACCCTCCACTGTCAGCCGCTCATCAATAAGGAATAGACCTGCATACCTCACTGACCACGGCTCGCAGCCTTTCCATGCATGCGCATTCCACGCACACACACACACGCGCGCGCGCGCACACACACATATACACACGTACACGAGCTGTCATTGTTATGGAGATGCCCTTCCCAGGTGGGGCTGATTAAGTTTTCATAGATGTCCTCGGGGCGAAACACTTAAGGGTTAACCAGCTTCCTCCAGCAGAATTAAAAGAGTTAAAAGTCTGCCCTGTCTATCCACACGTCCCCTTATTCACACCCCCTCGTTCCTCTCTGCTCATTGGTAGCAAATCGGTGACGAGAATAATGTCGACGCAAAGTTGAGAACCGGAATAACAGTTGACATTATGTGAAGGACATGTATAGGACGTTAAATAATTCTGCGCCGGGGACTATTTTTCATGGCATCTAGACGTCAGCGTCAAATTTGTCGTGGACCATGAAATGCCATATAATTTAGCACTTTTAAATACTTAACCTCGCAGTAGTCCGTTGTGTTAATGCACAGTTTTTCCAATTACATTGTTTTGACAAGCGGAGTCACTACCTGAATGTTTTGACTGAACGAAGGCGCTACATCCATGAACTGCATGTGAGCCGCGGGGGGGGGTCAGGATGGGTGGTGAGTGTAAAAAGTGCGGGACTGTGCGCATTGTGAGACTCGCCTGTGGTTAGGTTTAGGCAACAATAGCCCTTTGGTTACGGTTAGGGAGAGACTGTGGTTTAGGTTAAATGGTAATAAACACACTTTTTCTGAATGAAACCAGACCCCGATCTTTCCCCGGCCTTAAGCAAACGCCGCCAGTGCCTGGCTGAACGGAAATGCCAATTTGCGGGCGACAGGGTTGATTGCGTGGCGCCATGGTCAAACCCGAGGGGGGGGCGCGCTCTAATGCACAAGGCTTCCGGAAACATAGAATATCACGACAGGTGTACTGCAGAAACTTGAGGAAGAAGCGGAGGCACTTTGAGAGTGTAGCTACGGGAAGCTTTGTCCCATGACCTGTTTGTTTCGGTGACAGCATTTTCTCTGCCTTGACCGTGTAATGTCTTATTCGTAAAAAACAGAATGCATTTTCAACCCCGTATCAGTAGTTATAAACCTGAGAGTGGCCACCATATAAACGCACATACATTTTTTTGTGTATGTTTAAGGGTACACATTAGAAGTACCCAGAGCAGGACCAACAGTCCAAAGCCCAGACAACCCATACATACTGTACACGTACTGTATAGTGTAGCATGCTGTATATTTGCTATTGGTCCTACTGTTCTCTATACCCGCACGGTCAGTTTGTGCACAGGTACAAAAGCGTCACAGGTGAAGTACAACGATGGATAAGACGACAAACAGTGATGGCCAGTAGAGACACGCTTGTAGGGCACTAGTCCATCACCGACCTCTAATATATTCTGCTTGATTGAGCTGAAGACGTTTTCCGTAATGAAAAATGCATGTATGATTCACAGCCTAATGTTTGGTTTTGTTTAGAGGCCGTAAAGTTGTTGTTTTTTTTAAGGAGTTGCAAGGATTTATAAATGTTTCAAGTCAAGTCTGTGAGTATCTCAAATTGTACAATATTGTAGATATGTTTGGAATAGTAAAACTGTATCATGAAATCACCCAAATTATTTTGTGCTTTGATAAGACAACATATCCAATGTCAATCTTTCTGCTGAAAACAAAACATGAGAGTTCTTGAAACCTCTGTGAAATTGATTAATTACTCCCAACAACAAAAACCTTTAAAAAAAAAATGCTTAAGAAACTGACGCTTTCTTTTGAAGTGAACAAGAGAGACATTTCACTTCCAGGGTTTGTCAGGGGGGGAGGCTGACAGCGGCGTGCCGGAGGTGACACGGCTGGGCGTTCGAGGGCCGATTCAGCTTAACACATCTGTCAGTTGCGGGGAACCTCCTCGCGCAGCCCTGCCGCGCCGAATCCAGCCAGACATCCCAGACAGACAGCAGCCGACACACAACCGCAACCTCACATCAGTCAAATGATACTTTTACTGACAATAAAAACAGTACAGCATCTGTCAGTCTGGTGATATTTTTAATTCAAACTGTCCTGACTGAGCAGAGGCTCTCTCATGTTCTGTCAAATACTCCAAATAAAACACACTGGACTCCACAAAGCCACAGTTTGTGATTTGATTTTGTCCCATATATGTACATTCGTGTGCTGTCTGCTTATTATCGAATTGGAGAACTGGCCGAGCCGAACGTGGGCTGACACTAGCGACATCCCCATACTTTCTCAAGTCTCAATAATTTCTTGTGATTTTATGTCGAGCATTTTTCCAATCGGCTATGTGAGCTTTGAAAGAAGAAACAACACACACTTCCTATCACAAAGGAAAAGTCAGATTTACAAGAAATAAAACAGGCCCTTGCTCGGTTCAACACATTTTGAGTTTTTGCAGCTACAGCCTAAATTGGCTTGGTATGAGCAGCTTATGGTACCTAATGTTAACCAAATAGCAAATTTTAGATAGATAACGTTGTGTAAGTGACATTGCTCTTCAGCAAAAGTGACTTATGTTGACTTTAATCTATATAAACGTAAAAATGATGGTTTAACTTTATTTAAAGGCCCTGCACAACTACACAGGCGTTTCACCCTATTCTACAGTAATTAGACTTAGGAGTGGGTCCCTGTTTTGTTTTTAACGTATCGCGCACTTCCCTAAAGATGCACATGCAGGCGCAAGCACAACGTAATACACTTTCCTGCCGCTGGTTTCACACTGTTCGGTTGAACGACAGTGGTTTTCTCACGGTACTACTTGACAATGATAAAACAGAGAAAAGC